>NC_086155.1:6897787-7197787 GCF_035149785.1 Candoia aspera
ACACTCTATAAGATTTAACATATGGGTGCTACCTAACACCTGGCAGGTCCAACAAGAAACTGGTTGTACAGCAATGTGCCGCAGCTGCCAAAAGAGCCAACACAGTTTTGGGCTGCATCAGTAAAGGTAGGGTGTCGAGATCATAAAAAAAAGTTAGCACCACTCTATGCTGCACTGGTCAGGCCACACCTGGAATCCTGCATCCAGTTCTGGTCACCATAATACAGAAAGGATGCTGAGGAACTGAAAAGAGTGCAGGGAAGAACAGCAACGAAGGTAAGGCACTTGGAGGCTAAATCCTATGAAGAGCAGTTAAAAGAACTTGGCATGTTTAGCTTGAAGAAGAGAAGACCAAGAGGAGACATGATAGCTGTCTTCTGAAACATGAAGGAATGTCATAGGGCAGAAGGTATGGATTTATTTTCTACAGCCCCTGAGGATAAGACAAGAACCACTAAGCAGAAGATTCACAGAGACAGATAACCCCAAAGAAGGAGGAATTTCCTAACTCTGAGAACTATGAAGCAATGGAACAGCTTGCCTCCTGAAGTCATGGGTGCTCCATCAGTGGAGGTTTTCAAGAAAAGACTGGACTGCCAAACGTCCAGAATGGCGTGAGGGTTCCTGGACTGGGCAGGGGGTTAGACTAGAATACCTCCAAGGTCCTTTCCAACCCTATGATTCTATGTGTAGTTCTCCTACTGGTCAATATTGAACGTAATCACTGTAATACAAAGTTATACCTATCCTCCTTGGGGCAGGGAGGGGAGGTCTTGTGGCTTGCAGTATGAGGTCCAGACAAACTAACATCTAAGCTCTCTAGTCTGAGAGTGTAAACAAATAAGAAAAGAAGGTGTATCAATCAGAGTATCTATCCTTGTATTCTTCTATCAATTATATTCCTTTAATTACTAACATGTAGTTTGTAGTCCCTAAAGTACATTCATATAATATATCCGAGTTTTGCTGTGCCACAGGGGGCATGAAAGACACAAGCAACAGACAATCTACAATTTAGAAATGCCACCTCCGGATTTTCACCCAGAAAATGTTCTAGGATAATAATAGGAAGTTCAAAGCAACTGAAGCAGAGGTGTTTGCCGTAAGCAGGCAATCAGCCAATAATGTAACCAGCAGGTAACTATAGTTCCCACGAAAAAGGGAAGGAACATCATGAATTAGTTTTCAATTTTTCCAAGAATAGCATCACAGTATCACCCCAGAACTTACGGGCATGCCTACCCTGAAATCCATCAACCCAATTACATTAGTAGATGGATGCATTTTGGAATTCCATGATGAAGGAAAGTTCAACTGAAGTTGTAGGAAGATTGAACTAGACTGCATTATCCCAGAATTCTCCAGATTTACGACTCTCCAAAATCATGGGTGGAAGCTAGAAGCCACGGAGGCTATCCATCTCCTGTGAACAGGCCCTTCTCCAAAAGCTGGCCTGAGGCCCAGAACACCCAGCGTTGGTGTTGCTTTGTCAAGGTCTCTCTGAGGACAGAACAGCTCTGCCCTTGTGTCAGAACATTAAACAAAAATAAATCATGTGATATCTGATGCCAAGAAGACTCTCCAGGGCCATTTCAAATGCTGTTTTGGTTTAAATAAGGACAGACTCTCCAGAGACCCAAGCACCTCTCATGCTAGTGGGCTAAAATCTGATTTTGATATTTCTGACCAGGTTCTAATCCTCTACTCCATCTCCAGACCACACATTCACTCTTTATCCACTAAAATATTTATCCTCCTTTGCTTGGATGGGAACAGCTGGAAATAGGTGAAAGGAGATGGATCTTTTGCCTGCTGTTTACTTTTAGGGTTTGGTAATGGTTTTCTAAAAGTAAGACCTCTGTGTTAATTTGCTCTCTAGATCAGTGTATCTCAACCTTGGCAGCTTTAAGATGTATGGACTTCAACTCCCAGAATTCCCCAGCCAGCTGAGGAATTCTGGGAGTTGAAGTCCACGCATCTTAAAGTTGCCAAGGTTGAGAAACAGCAATCTAGATTATAACGTATTGGTATTTCAAGATCCCCTGAATTCTCCAGTCTTCTCTCCTTATAAGAAATAAGTTTCTGTAGCCATTGCCTTTGGAATTCTTGACTACTTGAAGGAGCAAGGCAGCATATCACTCTTACTTTACAGTCCTTCAAAGGAGGAGGGAAGGGAAGGGAAGGGGAAAAAAGATGGGTGTCTATAGTAAGCAATGTGGATTATGCTTTGTGCACAAGCCTTTATCTCATCCAGTCCACCTTAGAACTGCTACGGCATTCAATCCTGATTTCTTATTCACTTGTGAAGTTGCAAGCCAATTTCCTCTAGCAGATGTACCAGAGGTCTTGCCTGTCCTAACAACCAGGAAACACACTGAGACAAGGAACTGGTCTCTAATATTTATTGCTAGTACTTAACAGGAATCCTAACGAACTGAAGAAGCGTGGGAAAACCCAGACATATAAACCCCAAGGGTTAAGGCGGTCCCGATCGGTGTCTCTTTGAATGGCTGACCAATTCCTCAGTGCTACGCATGCGCTTGACAGTCTGGATGGGAGCCCCCTGCTCGCCATCCTTACTCATGACATTGCCATTTTGAAATATGCTTTTTATTTTTCAGTCTCCCTGCCGGGTGTCCCCACTTTACGCTCTTCTCATTTCTCTTGAGTTTCATGAATACTTTCTCAGACATGGCTTCCTTTAGAGGAGAATTTTGGAAGCTTATGGATATTTCTGTAAATTTTGCATTTCTAAATGCACTTAGCTGAGGATAGGTGAAAATGCTCGGTTTAAAACATTTTAACAAAGGGGTTCTGCAGCTTATTCTTCTATCTCCTGAGATAGAGCCAATACTCTGATACTTTCAGATCTCAGTCCGCTTTGTTCCTATCTCAACTGTACTGTAGTCTCTTTCTAATTCATCCTTCAATGTGGAAGGGCAATTCTATTCCCATTCTGCCCAACTTTTCATATGCAGAACATTTTAAAACCATTTTTTAATTGAAAAGCAGGGATGTAACAATTTAGTTGCTAAGACAACACAGGTAGTCCTCACTTAACTACCACAATTGGGACCGGAAGTTTGGTTGTTGATAAAGCAGTCATTAAGCAAATCCAACCCAATTTCATGACCTTTTTTGCACCAGTCATTAAGCGAATCATCATGGGTGTTAAGCAAAGCACGTGGTTAAGCAGATCATGTGGTTCCCCATCAATTTTGCTTGCCAGAAGCTGGCTAGGTAGATCAAAAATGGCGATCACATGACCACGGGATGCTGCAATGGTCATAAATACAAACTGGTTGCCAAGCTCCCAAATCCTGATCACTTGACCACGGGGACGCTGCAACAGCCGTAAGTGTGAGGACAGGTCATAAGCTAGTTTTTTCAGCACCGTCATAAGTCCAAACCACCACTAAATGAATGGTTATTAAGCAAGGACTACCTGTAGATCACCAGTTGCTTGAGCAAATGGCACCAAGTTGGTGTCCACTCTTAGCAACCAGTTGGATAGGTTTTCTCCAGAATGATCTATCTTCAGCTTGGCCTTCTAGGCCTCTAGCAGTTAACTAAATGTGCCTGGTCAAAAGGTTTCCCCAATTTTAAGCAGTCCTTTTGACTGTATTGAACCATACCACATGATCAAAAGCTAGCCTTCAGTCCCACTAGATGCAGCAAAGGGATATGAAAGGTGGTCAGTCTGACCCCCCTCATTGGGAATCTGGGCAGCAGCAGGATGAAATGAATAGCAGCGGGGACATTGAGGTCCATGTTGCATTTTTTTGCTTCTTTCTGTGGAATGTTGACCAGGAACCACAGAAGTTCTTTGTTCAACTACAAAGGACAACTACAACCAGCTAAGAAATCTGGTTTGACAAGAACTGGTTTTCCATCAAACAACCCGTTTAAACCAAAAGTGGCTGTTAATTTACAATGAACCCTGATTAGCCCCAGACCCATATTTTCAAAGATAAAACTAAAGGGCTGGCAAAATAGGAAAAGAAAAAGTGTGTATTCCAAAACACTTCAGCTATATTTATTAAAATGTCAAACAGAAGGTCATCTATCCTCAGGGTTCCCCTATTGCACAAAGATCCAGAGACAGCCCCACTTATATGGTCCCTGAGAATTCCTGTACATGCAGTGTTCTTTCTGCAGGCAAACATTCTTCAGTGTAAAGGGGAGCCTCTACATAGATTACCTGTGTATGAATATGGATTTGCTGCCTAGACAAACCTCAGGATACATAAGCTAAATTCACCTTCCCTGGCTGCAAATGCAACCAATGCTGGCATAGCTTTTCGCAACCTGCCCCAATCAGGAAGATAAGCTTGGATAAGACACCTGTCCTCAAACAGGAGGTGACCTTTTAGAGCTGGCAACTCCTTATCAGAATCTGAATGAATTCCCCAATCCACGTGCTTATTTATGGCTTTCTCTTCAGCTGAAAGAGCAGTGCACTGAAGATCAACAGTGGGACACCTGTTTGCTACCCAAGGAAAAGAAATGGAATAGTACTTTGGCAAATGGAATGTAATTTTCATTGTCAAAAGCGTGAGCCAATCATCGTTAAAACGGGGTTAAGCATGCTCCCATTGACTCTTTTCATTCTTACTTCCCACAGAATTGTAAGTCATTATTGCACCATTCAACAGCAATAACTGTTGACAGCCATAGGTGTCCACAACATCATTTTGCATGCCCTTAGAAACTCAACTGAACCCTGGCAAGACTGAGTGGCTTTGGGTTTTGGGACCGGTTCTAGGACTATACCATCCTTGGTGCTGGATGGGGTTGCCCTGCCCCAAACAGACCCCCTGTGCAATCTGGGGGTTCTCCTAGACTCACGACTCCTGCTCGAGGAGCAGGTGGCAGTTGTGGCTAGGAGGGCCTTTGTTCAACTCCCTGTTGTGTGTCAGTTGCGCCCGTTCCTAGATTGAGGGGCTCTACTCACAGTCACTTATGCCCTAGTCACCTCCTGGTTGGACTAATGTAATGCGCTCTACTTGGGACTGCCCTTGAGGAATATCCATAAGCCTCAGCTGCTGCAGAATGTAGTGTTCTGGGGAGTCATGTGTGTTTCTAGAAGATCATACATTACTTCTCTGCTTTGAGAATTGCATTGGTCACCAGTCTGTTTCCGGGTCCAATTCAAGGTGCTGGTTTTGACCTCTCCCTGATTACATCTGCCCATCCTTCCAGATCCAGCAGAGATGGCACGCTGTGGGTCCTGTCAGTGAGGGAGCTACACTTGGTGGGTCCTAGGCAGTGGGCCTTTTCTGCTGTGTCTCCCGCTATATGGAACATCTTCCCCCTGAAGTGAGTCTGGCTTCATCCCTTCTAACTTTCCAGAGGTCCCTCAAGACCTGGTTGTGCCATCAGGCCTGGGGACCCCAGGGGACTGGTCAAAGATTGAGATGGCTCCAGTGTAATTAATACCTGTTCTTCACCTAATATTCTTTACTTTTCTATGTCTTTTATAAGCTTGAAGTTTTTTAGTAATACCAATCTTAATAATTGTTTGTATATAATGTATATACAAACATACACATATACATGTAATGTATATATAATTATAAAATAACAATTGTTTGTATCAATGTATTGTTTTTAGCTTTGTTGTACGCTGCCCAGAGTCACTTGTTTGTGAGATGGGCAGCCATATAAATATGACGAATAAATAAAAGAAATAAATAAACTCCATACTGCTCATAACAACATTGTGGTCAGCCCTTCAAGGTAGGCCAGGTTAGGAAACAGACACCACAAGAAATATCAGAACTGTATTGAAATAGGGTATCATAACAGAACCTCGAAACCCTGACAGTGCTTGCCCTTCCCTTCCTCTTATACCAAAGAGATTGAAGGCAAAGTAATTTTTCTCTCAAAACGTTCTTGTTTTCCCAGACTGAGCTCATGTTTTGCTACTAGTCTCAAGCTCATGTTTTGATAACGGTCCCTTCATACTTCCTTCAAGGACATTTCTGTGTTCCTCTACAGTTTCATAGCAGAGAGCCTCTGAACCTCTGGCCATGATTTTTATTTGGAAGAGGTGGAACCTTGGATCTTTCTCAGCTATGCTGGTTTCAAATTCCATGAAGCCTGGAATTTGAAATGGAGCTTTCATTAGAGACATTAAACAGGCTGCTAGATCTTTGACTCACAAGCTGAATGCACCTATTTTGGGACCGTGCATGCAAAACCACTATGGAGGCATTGCTTGTTCAAAATTAAATAGCTGGGAGTCAGGTGGCATGCACATTTAATAAATAAAATAAAGTAAGTAAACAGGAGTAGAAGGAAACTAGAGATTTCATATAGTGTGAAGGGAAGAGCTGGCCAGGTCCATTACAAGCAAAGAATCTGAGACCAGGCTGGTCTGTTACAATTTCAAGGAATAGGTTGGCAACCACCTCTTACTGTGTGATGCAAGAAGCCCCAATCTATTATGGTGTCACAATGGGAAAAGAGGCATAAGAACTGAACTTTGGGCCTAAATTCTAGAGCTTGTAGTAGCTTGTTATTAAGAGTTTTTCTAGTATTTTATCAGAACTATGATCTTGAATTTCTGGCTAGTTTAAATATCAGTCTAGGTAGTCTTGTAGATCTATCTTGTAGGTTCTATCTATCTATCTATCTATCTATCTATCTATCTATCTATCTATCTATCATTAAAACTCTTGTGTCTGTTTGATACTTTGTAACCTTTAACTGGGCGAAACAGTGCATCATAGGGCAACAGTTTTTGAACCAAGGTACCTCAAATGGTCTAACTTACAAAATGCATCCAAAATCTGGGACACATGACTCCTGTGGAATAGAAATATGGCAAATTTTATAAAACTTTTTATGACATAAAAATTATCATAAAACATTTTGTGACATGATACAAAATGTCATAAAACATTTCCTGTGGTCAACTCCTGATGTTTGACTGTGCTATACAGTTCAATATAAATGACATGGATTATTTTCAAGGCAGATCCATCTCTGAATATCTCCCTGAATTTTTAAGAACTTTTCCAGTGAAGGCAGGACATTAGAAGTTCTGCCATTGTCAAAGGCACTGAGGAATCTGGTAAGGAAATATCTCTGAAACGATGACCGAATGAGTAAATAGTAAAGCTCTTTCTTGTGGTAAAGATGCTATTCTAATATTTACTCCAAAGTCTGTCCTATTCAGCCAATGTGTTAATTTTAAATAATAATAATTTCTATTGTTCCACTGTTTTAGCATGACTTGAGGATTAATTACAAATTGCCTCTTAATCATTCCTTAGCTTCTATCAGTGGTGTTTAGGACAGAAGATGGCAGGGTTTTTTAGAGTAAAGTAGTGATTTTATTACAAAACAAAATTAAACGAAAGGGAAGCATGGTAACTTGTAATTAAAGCTACTTTTGTTTGCAGGGAAGGGGAACTGATGAATGATGAGCTACCTAGGCAGCAATAAAGTAAGGTAAATATAAAAGGAGAAAGCCGTTGAGTAAAAGGGGCAAAAATCCTAAAAACCTCCATCGTTCATGATGTCTTGAGTTGTCATGTTATTATTAACATGCAGAAGAAGTCTGAAAAACACAGAAGGACAATGCAGAGAAAAACTACAGGACAGTTATGTCATGTGGATTTTCCATAAAAAAGTTGTGGAATGAAAGATGGGAATTTCAGCAAAAGACCGCTACTGTAAAAAGAATCCAAGGTAAATATTTCTGAGGCAACAAGGACTGGGTGAGGTTCTCCATAATGTTCTAAGTTCCTGCTATTGTGCTACTAATTCATTATTTGCAGACATTTAGCTGGCAGGTCCTCATGCTGTAATGCAGATTTTCACCATCCTTACCTGCATCTTATTTTTGTCTGTCTTCACAAGAAACATGCCAGAACTGCTCTTATTTTATGCTTCGCTCTTTTGGTGTGTAAAACGTCACAACAGTATGATGTGGGATGATAAAACTGTGATAAAACTGTGGCGGTAAGTAAATTGGAACCATTCCAATGGCTAAGCCCAATTCTTGTTAGACCAGACCGGCATTGTTCTTAGACTTACAACTCACATTTAACAGTGACAAGGGACTCAGAACATTGTTATGCAACCTTTTGGTGAATAAATATCCAAGTTTTCCTTCTTTCTCTGTTCTTTCTGTTTCTCCTTCTGGTGCTTCTTGCCTCCCATATTAACTTTAACATTTTTCCTAGCTAGGAAAAGGAGATTTATGGGAACTTATTAATTGGCACGTGGACTTTTATCAGTTCTCACCGTCTCCAGATTTATCTATTCTGCAGGAGGCCTGAACCAGGAGCGAAGTGGGTCATATGGCAGATGTCCAAGGATTGGTTATAGAAATACACTTTTCTTAGAAAATTACTAGGTCAAATAGTAAGTGAAGAGGATGCTTTTGGTAAGATTTCTTTTTGTTTTTTTTTTCATCAAGGGTATTATCTCCTTTGGGGTTTGAATGCCAGGTCAACTACATTAGGAATACTACAAACATTGCTTCTTTCTCCTACTCTGTGTATTTTAGAACTTTCTAAACTAAACAGCCTTCCCCAGTCTGTTGGATCCCAAACATGTCAGGAATACAATCTCCAGCATTCCCAGACAGGTTGGCCACTGTACTAGGGGGGCACCAAGTTGAAGAGGGCTGCTTTCAAAAAGAGCAGCCCCTCGTCCCATTTTCCCCATTTCAGATTGACTTTGGCATCCCCACAATTCCTTGCAAATTGAGTTTTCCTATAAACTACTCAGGGTGGTAGCTTGACTATGAACACACAAGGTGGCATCAAGCTTGAGTTGTTTTTTTCCCCCTTCATCTACAAGCAGTCATCCTCCAAACATATATTAGGCAAGTTTGCATTCTTCATTCTTTAACTTCAAAGATGGAAACAAAGGGGTTTTAAGCCTGGGAAGTCCTCTGTTTCATGTTGCCAAACATTGGACCCTTTTCAAAAGGAAGATGAGAGAAACAGAGGAGAACCTTGACCACCCAACGTACCTGAGCTGTTCCCCCGCGATCATAACCTCAGCTCGGTGATGCTGCTCGGTGGCTTTTTGTTTGAAGATGCTGCTGAAGTTCTCCATCCCAGCCCGTCAGTGAACACAGCCTTGGTGAAGAGAGGCAGCTGCGCGCTGCCAGCTCCTAGGCAGCTACGCTTGGCTTTCCACGCACATGTTTGCCTTTCTGCAAAGAGTGCAGCTCCCTGCCAGAAACATCTTGTTAGCACTTCAACAGAAGGTAAGTGCAGGCTGCTTACTCTGCCTGGAAGGGTGGAGAGAAGACCGAGGGGTGGGGGGGTGGGGAGGGAGGGTGGGAGCAAGAGGCAGTCCCTAAGCCAAGAGGTGGAACAGGACCTGCCCCATGCCTTCCAGTGCTGCTCCGCCTCAGCTGGAATCCACTAGAAACAAGGGTCAAGCACAGATTTCCTCTAGAGGAGAAGGACAAGCGAAGATCAGCTCTGTTGGAACATGTTGCATCCCACACCCACCAGATAGCGATTTCTAAGGAAGAAGTGCCCGCGGGGGGTCCAAGAATATAGGCCTTCTGCTATCCAGCATCCTTTTTCAGTGACAGGCTCGTGATGTTTTGGGAAACTGATTTCGAGCTTGCTTTGTTTTCTGGGGTGAAGAGAACACGGTGTATTATCAGAGAGAGAAAGAAAGCATCTCTCTGTGACAACCCACCATCACACAACCATTCTCACAGCCCAGTCTTGAGTGTGTCAGGGAAGGCTTCTGAGAGAGATGCCTTTTCCATTAAAACACTGGGCTCAATCCCCAAATCCCTGCCCCAAGTCTCTTGTCTCTTGCAATTATGTCCAAAGCTTCTTCTTACGTATAAGGTCCTACAGGGCTTGGGGTTGCCTTCCTTCAAGCCCCTGCAGAGCTTCTGCCTGCCCAGTTCGAGGGCAGAGAGAGCACCTCCTCGAGGTCCCCACTTAATAAGGGATGCTGCAGGAAGGAGCTGGAAAGCGGGTGATCTCGAGTGGACTTCCCTCCTCTGCATCAGATGGAGTCCCAAGGCAAGGGTGGCTTTCACCCTTATAGCTTCTGGAAGCTGGTAAAAACCTGGTTATTCCAGAAGGCCTTTGGCGCAGGAGTTCCATAGAGCTCCTGGTGCCAAGGATGTTATTGGAATTGTTAATTTTTAAGTAATTATTTATTTAGTTGTTTAAAGAACTTACATGGCTGCCTGTCTCATATAGGGATTCTAGGCAGCTCACAACAATCCAGAAAAACATGGCTAAAAACAAAAGGATCCTCCCCCCAGGTGCCAGACCCAACAGCCTCCCAGCTCAACCTCTACTCCTAGCTCAACGCTTGCAGGGAGAGCCAGGTCTTCACAGCCCTCTGGAAGGCTGAAAGGGTAGGGATCCCTCAGATCTCAGGTGGGAGGCTCTCCCAAAGGGCTGGGGCAGCCACCGAGAAGGCACGCCTCTGAGGTCCCATCAGATGGCAACATTTAAGGGGGGGGCACCTGGATGCACCCAACCCATCTGTCAGCCTTGCAAGGTAGTCCAGACAAGAAGCACACCCAGGAGTACTAGCTCTAGCTGTATTGTAAGGTTCCATTAACGGAACCTTGCAAGTCTGAAAGTACACATCTCCCCCCTCACCTTTACAGTCCAAGGAACTAGGAAGGGTCCCTTCTGAGATGTTTGCCAGGCCCCCATTCCTTCTGCAGGCTCAGCTGCCTCTTGTCTGACCTGCGTCTAGGCTGCGGCTCTTCCCCCCATCTCCCAAGGTCATTCCCACATACCATTACACTATCTAACCTAGTAGGATGGGCAGATACCCTCAGGGAGATACTCTCCTGTAAATAACCTGGCCCTGTGCCATGTGGGGCTTTAAAGGTGGGAACCAGCACCTTCATTTGGACCCAGAAAGCAACAAGGAGCTAGTACAGCTCACGCAGCAGTCATGTAACTTGGGTGGACCGTGGAGCACCCAAAATTGCACATACCACTGCATTCTGGACCAAGTGCAGCTTCCAGAGGATCTTCAAGAGCAGCCCCATGTAGAGCAGGTTGCAGTAATCCAAATGGGAGGTGACTAAGGCATGAGTGATTGTGAGGAATTAATCAAATACTGTGAGCAATAGAATTATATATTGTGTTTTTCTGGAATATGATGGCATTTGTTTGCTGTGGCTACTGCTTTTGTGTGCCAGTTAGAAAGGTCTTGGTCACAGCTGTTCATATGCCCTAGATAGATAGATAACCCCAATCCTTTGGAGCCCTGATGTCTCCTTTCTCCCAAACTTTTCCCTCTCTTCCCAATGATTTTAAAAGGGAGAAGGAGCTGATTTTGTTCTTCCTCTTCCATCCTGGAAGGGAAGGGAGCCTCTCCTGGCTGGGAGTAACTGCCCCAATTCTGGAACGAGGATTTGGTGAATCAGGAGAAATGACTCATCTGTGAAAAACGTGGAACTAGATGCAGTTAGGATTCTTTTGTCAATTTATATTATGGAGTGAGGTGAGCTGTTCTTAAGTGTGTCCTCGTTACAATTTGAGCCTGCTAGGGTGTGCGTGTACATGTGTGTGCATTTACACACAGGATCCCGATTTCCTTTCTCCTTTGCCCATTATCCTTTTAATGCTAAACAGAATTTTGAGGTGAGGGAAGGCTGGAAGGAGTGCTTTAGAACTTTATACAGGAATGATATAGAAAAGTGGTATTGAAACAAGTGCTATAGATGCTTAAGTCCAGGGGAAAAATGTTGAAAAAGAAGTCGTAACTGCTGCATGAGTGTTGAAAAATGGTACGAAGGTGTAGATATGGAAACTGGGGAAATGTTTAAAAATGGATGTTGTCTACTTATGGAATAGCTATGTGACTTGTTTAATGGACGTGTGCAGATGGCATCTGATGATTGAAATGATGATGTTGTTTTCCTATATGAAGGGAAGGTTACTGAGAGCGAGTGCAAAATCTACAAGCTTGTTAAATGTACCTGCAGCAGCATTTTGATCAAAAGGGTGCAAGAGGTAGCAATGAGCAAAATCTGGGAAACGAAGTGGAAAAAAGCCAGGCAACACTGAGGAATGTATGCATAAACAAAATGAGATTTTGTCGATTTAGAGAGACTATGATCATGTGAATGGGCTTCAGTTACAGAATCTTTTGCACAAACAACGGAGTGGAAGGTTAGTTTCGAAACAGCTATATGAGATGGGAGTAAAGCACAAGCGAGAATAAGCTGCAAATGTTTCAACAATGAGCCGAGCAACAAGGATGCATGATGTCCTCTTTGTTGTTTAACGTATTTATTGATAAATGTATACAGAATGCTTGTGGTGAGGTTAGAAATGGGCTGGTTGAGGGCCTGAATATATTTGTACTTTCGTATGCAGATGACGCTTCTGTGTGAATTTTGGTATGCAGATGATGCTTAGCTGAGAACTTGAATGATTTGCAACCAGCACTAGAGAGCATGTCTGATGGAGTAAGAGGTATGAATCTGACTACTAATGGTTTAAAGACCAAGACAGTTCTGTGTGGTAGGGAAAATGGATGGAGACCTTTTAAGACATTCAAATGCTGGTAGATAGGTAGCATCTACCAGTAGTATCGATAGATGGCCTGTTGGGAGGAATCAATGTCAGTTTGAAAGAAGCTAAAATGCCTAAGACTGTACTTCTGCTCCCTTGGTCATGTGAAGCTGAATACCACTGAAATGGGTTACTTACAAAATGTACATGGTAAGACTAGAAGAGAGAGGGTCAGCAATGAATGAATGCATACAGATCGACCGTGGACTGAATGCCAGGTGAACGACTCATACTAATGAAGTGCCTTGGGGTAGTTTAGTCAAGCAAAGAGCGTGAATGAGGATCAAATTGCCAGATATAGGAAAGGAGAATGGGTCTCTCTTCCGAGAAAGTTGTGGTTGATGAGATCCTGAAAGACAGTTAAAAAGCAAAAGGCAATGTATAAAGTGATGTATGGGCATGGTAGAAACAAGGACTATTTGAAAGGATAAAAAGGTATAGTGAATGGTGGCATAAACTTGGTTTAATTATGTCTACTTTTCTTATCTCCTGCCTTATTTGATTGATTGATTGATTGATCAAATTTAGCCACCGCCCATGTCCCCCAAAAGAGGGACTCTGGGCGGTTTACAGTAAAATCAAGCGCAAAATATAAACATTAATATCTCATAAAACAGTTATTATCAAATGCAGTAAATAAATAGAATCCAAGGAAGGTATAAAATCCAGGCTGGTGGGAGGGACTCTAGGGTGCGAGCCGCCCCCAAGAATGGTTATTCACTTTCCCGCCCCAGGTAAGACGGCAGAACCAGGTCTTCAGGGCCTTCCGGAAGGTCAGGAGTAAGGGGGCCTGCCTCACCTCCGGGCGCAAGATGTTCCAGAGGGCGGGGGCCACCACAGAGAAGGCCCGCTTCCTGGACCCCGCCAGATGAAATTCTCTTATGGACGGGGTCCGCAACATGCCCTCTCTGGATGATCGGGTGGGGCGGGCTGATGTAATGGGGATGAGGCGGTCCTTATTCCTTTACTTCACTCTGTGTAAGAGTCCTTGCGCCAAGATGGAAGTGCATGAAGGGTATGCACACAATGATACACTTCTACTTTAAAACATTAGCGGAAGAGGCATTGAAATCATGCTCCCAGTATTAAGTTTACCTTGGAAAATGAACGGTCCCAACGGTTTCACTGCAGACCAGAGGATATCTGAGGTAGGCAGTGGAAGCACAGGTACAACCAACTTGAAATATACCTTTTAATCATCAGACTTCACGGTAGGTTGGGTAAATCCAGGAAACCTTTGGCTGAAACTAAGCCAGCCCATTAGAAGGCACTGTGTATATTGTGAGACCAGCCTGAGAGCTGGAGAGGATGTTTAGTAGCCTAAAATAGTAGCTGCAAAGGAGATGCTGAGTGTGCTAATTACATTAAGGGCAGTAGCTGTCAAAGCCAGCAGGATCTAGGAGGTGTGATCCTTGCCAGAACACCAACATTAATACATGATTGGCCTCCACCAGCAATGACAAAACCACACTTTTCCCCAAGCAGCGCAAAACATGGATGAACCAGAAAACAAAACACAGCAATCAGAATCGGCAATGAAAAATAGCTGTTCCTCGTTCTTCAAGTCCACATAGCTGTGATTCCAGAGGGTGCCACAGCTACAAGAGAGCAATTCTGATGGCCATGGAGGAGCCTGCGTGGTAGAAGATGGGAGAGAGGCTGGAGATGGGGAGGAGGGAGCCTGTTGACAATTAGGTACTGTGTGCCATTTGAGTCATGATGCTTATGATGCTATCATGATTCTACCACCCACCTTGATTTTATTCCTGGCCTCATTTTAATATGATTGGCTTATGCCATTTACAGTAGCTGGCCTGTCTCCATGGTGTTCCCAAAAGTAAGGATACATTCAAAACAAGATTGTACCAGTCCCCTGTTGTGAGTTCAGGGCCTTCCTTGGAAACCCCAATCCTGCATCTAAGCTGCTACTTTCCAAAAAAGAATTATACTCTAGGCCAGTTTTTTTCAAACTCAGCAACTTTGAGATATGTGGGCTTCAACTCCTAGGAATTCTGATTTAGATGGTCAAAAGACACCCTCTGGTGGCTAGAGAGGAAAACAAGGTTTGTTTCATACAAACTATTTCATTATATGAGTAATGTCCCCTCCTTTTGCTTTACAAAACAGGGGCACAATATTTTTCACTCATGTAGTTTTAAATCATACTGGGGTTTCTTTCTGCCTGAACTGCTGTTTCATTGTGCCTATGGTTTGGTTACTGAGTTCTGCTTGTACTTTACATAAAGGGGGAGAGGGGTGAAAAAGGGAACTATAAAGGTTGCTTTTGTGCCTAACATTGGAGAATAGACCACTTCCTATGCCAGCAGTGATATAAGTACCCGCACCATTATCATGACTCTCAAGAAATTTCTCTTCCTAGTTCCTTGAAGTGGTTTAAATCCCTATAGCAACCTTTACAGTTCAAGATTTAACTTCCTAAGTACATCTAAATTCTACTCCTGGTAATTCCTGTAAAATTCATTTCATTTCACAGCTTCTTTAATTACTCAGGATCGTTACATTTTTCTATGGACTTCATACAAGTAAAAACTGGACACTCTCTAGCACACTAAATATTTATTCAACATAAACTGAGAAATGTGTGTTGTTTTCACAAAGCTTAGTTTAAACCAGTGTTTCTCAACCTTGGCAACCTTAAGATGTATGGACTTCAACTCCCAGAATTCCCAGCCATCAAATCCACACATCTTGAAGTTGCCAAGGCTGAGAAACACTGGTCTAAACTTTCCGGGCAGGACGAATGATCCCTCCACCAGCTTTTAGACTATCAATGGTATCTGACTGTGGATAGCGTATCATTGGCCTGTAAGTTTTTTACTTGGATGAACTTGGTCAAACCCATTACAGACTCTCTCTGTAAGCCGATCTTTGAAACTCCTTTCAGCCTATTGCCTGCAAAATCCTCCAACCTGTTTGCACCCATGACTGTGCTCATCCTGGCATACAGCAAATGATGTATGTTGTAAAATTGTTTTGCGGTTATATTTTCCATCCAAGTCAATTGTTTTATTGGACCCTTCCTCCTCAGGTCTTTTGCTCCCTCTAACCTCAACGTTGTTAACTAACGTTGAGGTTAGAGGTATGTTCTCTGAAAGCAAAACAGCAACAAAAAAACATGAAAGCTCTAGTTGATGTAACTCTTATTCCTGTCCAAAATGCAAACAGAAACGTCAATGCAAAGTGAAACCTCTTTTTAGGATGTTGGAACCACGTGGTTCCATTTCTCTTACTTTATTGTTTCATTTCGAGATGACACTGTAGGTTCAAATTCAGTACCATTTTACAAAACAAGGAATACAGCTCACAGTTCTTGTGAACTGTAAAAATGTACAGTAAGAAACTTGAAAGAATCTCACATCCCACAACCCAACTTCCTCTGAAAAAGAAAAAAATCCACTGACCAGTTATTTCAACTGAGAAAGGAGGTTAAAAATCCAGCTATCTTTCTTGAAGCCTTGGCCCTTTAACATCCTGTATCTTCCAATGATACAGGCCTATTATTTCCATTCATTTAGACCTTAGTACAGAAAATAAAAACGTTTGCCACTGTTCTTCCAGGAAGCTTTTCTGACTTCCCAATCTAGCCTGCAGCCCTGATACTCCCTGGAGATCTCCCATCCAAGTACTGATCAAGCTCGACCCTGCTTAGCTTCCCAGGACAGAGAAGGTCAACAGATGTGGTCACCTGCTGGAAGACTGCACTTCTATATCTTGCTTTTGGGATTAAATTAAGAGGAGGTTCACCTGACATTTTAAGATATTGCACAAATTACTACACCAATACATACAAATGCCTACCATGGAATGTCAGGGAAAGGTGGGGATTTGGGGGAAATCAGAGATTGCAGCAAGACTATACAGCAAGAGGTCTCAGGTCATTAACTCTTGCACTCTATGTACAGGGTTGCATTCTCAGCAATGTGCAATGTAAGAAACAGTTCGGAAACATCCTGATGGTGGTTTTGATTTCAGCCAGCTTCAGCAGCAGCCTTTTGTAACTTAATGCTTTCTAGCCAAGTTAAGCCAATTCCCAAAACAGCCCAACCAACAATGGGTAGCTATCTGGAGGGCATGAGGCTGGGGAAGGCTGAATCAGAAAATGCAAATATAAGTCATCAAACGTGCAGAAGGGCTTTGCAGCCTGTATGTCTCCAACTCAAGGACAGCTGATCCTACTTAAGTTGTTTTCTTACTATGGACTTACAAGGAAAAAGATCAGACTCCTGATTTTTTTGCTACCATAGACTAACACGGCTCTCCTCCTATAATGTCAAGAAAAAGATATGTTCAAATGCATAAGCCAGCTGGTTGTGTAGGCCACTTGGGGAATACCACAGAATTAAACATTAACTCTGAAAACTGTGATCTCCTATTTATCCATCTGTAACTCCTTTTCTTAAAGATCCTGTTTATAAAAGTGTTTCTCTCATAGGTGGCCAAGAAAAAGAGCTACTTGCAAACCTGCGATACATCTCCTGTGAGATCGAGAGAGGCCTCTTTTCTTCCATAGAGGTAGCAACGCAAAACTGAGGAACGGCCATGCTAGTTGTCACTGTGAACTGTGCACTACCTTCTTCATTGCCAAGGCAGGATCATGATCTTTAGAGGGTTGTTTTGTGTCTGATACTTGCATTCATCACTCTGCATAATTTTAACTAAGGTGACAGCAGTACCATGATCTCATTTAAAAACTGGAAAGGCAAAGAGCTGACTCTCAAAGGGAAGAGACCGCAGTCTGAAAAGATACAATTTGAGAGAAAAAGAATTAACCCTACCTTTGGATAAAAAAAGTGGAAAGGTTGCTTTAAAAATTACATGATGAGTTTAGGAGATGATAACATTTGCAATGAGGCAAAAAATACATTAATGTAGACACAGAGTTCAAATATGCTCCGCTCTTCTTGAATTCCACGTTAAGTGCAGCAAAGATGTAAACAGCACATGTACTGAAGAAATCAGATGAGCAAAATTAGACAGAAGCTGATGCCAGTTTACATGTAAAATGTTCAGTCCAGTTTCTTACATGATGATCTGGAGAGTAGAAAATGAAGAAAAGTAAAACCTCACATGGAAAAATTTGTGCCGTTGGGAAAAATGGACACATCAAGCAAAAGAAATAGGAAAATTAACTCTATACTGAGACACTCTTTAAAAAAAAATAAAAGGAAGGTGCAGTTTTTGTGAAGTCACAGAATCTCAGACGTTTGGCAAAAAAGAAGGCACCTTCTTGAAGGACAGGCACAGATCACTTAACCGCTGCCACCACAGGCTGACTAGACTCAGGCCAGAGGATGGTGAAGCAAAATCAGTGAGAAAGAGGAAAACTTTAGCTAGCAATTTGAAAAACGAGTGAAAAGTACCACACAACAGCCCAAGTACTTCATATTTCTTCACAAGGCAGATACTGACATATTGAACAATACATAAAAATTGTAGGAAACTATTAATACTTCATGATTTCTCTGTGTGTGTGTATCTGGGTGCACTGATATACACACAGAGTTATATACAGCAGACAACTTTAGCTAAATTCTGAGAAACTGGAAGTCTGTATCAAGGCTCATCAGACATCACACAGTTCATTAGCCAATCCAAAGGTTTTCTCGGATAAAGAAACGCAGGTTCTGCAAACAAGATTTTCACACTGGTTCCAGAAAAGTCTCATTTTGACATCCATTCCGAACTTCTGCCAATTATAACATGATTCAGTGTTTCCCACGTCTTAGCAGTCTAACAATGTGCTGTAGTATTTAAACATACAGAGATTACAAAAAAACAAGCTACTGATCACAAGCACCAAAAACAGACTTGACATAATTCCTTGTGGAAAAGGATACCGGAATTCTTTCCCAAACTCATGCAGTCTAGCTCAAAATGATAAAATTGTCATCTGATTACTTCTCAGTAGTTTCCTTCCAGGCACGGGGAAGAGGGGAACGGAAAGAGGAAGTTGGACATCTAATATGGAATCTTGTACATTTATTTTAACTGCAAAGTACCAAATTAGTATTTGCTTTTGTTTAGTCAGAAAGATGTTTGCTTCTGACATCTGCACATTCTGTTTTGAAACAGTCACCTATCTTGTCTATGTTTCCATCACTGCTTATATCCAGCAATTATGCTAAAATTGAGGAGCATATGGAACCTTAGATGGAGGAAAAGAACATGGAAGATTTAATTTATAAAGGGAAAAAAAAAGGATGAGGAATCCTACACACACCTGTTGAAAGCAGCCAAAGACAAGAATGGGAATTTTCAGAAATGCTTTTAGAAAAGCTCAGCTTGTTTCCTTCTAAGTAAGAGAACTGAAATGATTAAGCTGAGAGCTTCCTTTAAAAAAAAAAAAAACGCCCTCAAATAAACTTAAGAACTGCTTCTACAATACCTTAAATAGTATTTTTGGCTTGATTCAAAGCCATCCCATCTCAGTCACAAAACCTCAACTGGCTGAAGACACCCCCATATCAGACCATCCAGAAGTCCTCCAAAACATCAGCTGAAGTCCCAAAGAGAAGTTGGGCGACTAGGCCAGACTACACACGCGGTGTTGTGCTAGGATAGTATGCTCGCATGGACCTGCTTCCTCCAAACTCTGGATTTAAGGGAGTCGGCAAACTCCACAAGGACAGCAGCACAGTGAGAATATAACTTATGCAACGATCATTTCCATGAAACAGCTGGGTCTTCACATGGTAATTACAAGGATCCGCAAACCAATGTTTTTGTCCTGGTGGTTGTAAACAGGAAGTGGAAAGAGAATGGAACAGTAAGCATGAGGTTTAAACAGGCCCCCCAAATGATGTGAGTCCAGATACGTGGGAAATTCTTCCATCAGAGGTGTGATTTTTTTTTTCCCCCCCTCTGATAGGCTGGTTAGGGAAAGACTCCTACCAGTTGTGATTGTCCCATTCTTCTTCAGCAGCCGAAGAGGATTCTTTTGCTGTCTTCTTGGAAGTCTTTTTGGCCTTGCCCTCCCCTGCTGCATTCTCCCAGTTGGTCTCCCAGTTTTCCCAGCTGTCACCATTACTGTTCTTGTTATTGGAAACGGTACCTGAACCCCAAACATCCCAGCTATCAGAGCTTTTCTTCTCAGCAGAATTGTCCACGTATGTCCAGCTATCGCTGCTGGGGGACTTGTGGGTTTTGGGCAGATCTGAGTTGCCGAAGGTCTCCCAAAAACTCTGATCCGCGGCATTGCTCTGGTAGCCATCGCTTTTACTGTTTTGGTAGCTCTCTCCCTCAGGGGGCCTTTCAAAAAGGAGCACAGAGAAAAATAGGGACTAGTTTAGGTCAACACAGAAACAAAATATGGCTGCTCTTTTCTTCAGCCTCCCATATTAATTTTCTGCTGTGTGTATTTGTGTCATGGGTAGGCCTGTATTAAAGACATTCAGGGTTCTTAAACTAAAAATAAAGAATAAAACTTACCTCTTCAATGTGGAGTTGCCTGAATTTGAAATAATTTTTTAAATAAATTGTGATCTCCCAGGGAACCCCTGGTGACCTCTCGTGGAACCCTGGGGTGCCACAGAACCCTGGTTGAGAAACCCTGCAATAGAGGTTATATATCTAACACAAAACTTGAGCATATACCGTATATCTACCATACCTTTCGGAAGGCCCATCTGCTTTTCCGGAAAAAAAAGTGGTCATATCTCGCCAGCCTTTAGTACTTACTCCCTGGACCTATGGGGAAAAAAGGATAATAAGGCAAAGAGAAAGGTTACAGAGTGAAAGAACAGATATAAACCCCTTCCTTTACCAACCTCTGAAACCAAGGAAGTGGAATGGGGGTTAGCAAGCAACTGTATTTCTAAGTAAGAACGTAAGCAGTGTGCTGCTGGATCAGCCCCTCGGCCCATCTAGTCCAGCAGGCCGTTCTCCCAGTAGCCAACCAACTGCCCAAGGGAGCCCGCCAGTCCCCCAGCAGAGGGCCTTCAGAGGCAGTCCCACTGCCCTCAAGACTAATAGCCACCAGGACTTCCATGAACAGAAAGCCAATCTGGCTTCTTCACCAACACAAATTAAAAAGCGCAGCGTCTATGTCTGAGCATCCAACAGGATTAAGTTCTTTCTGCTTAATGTGCTTAGGGTTAGTCAACAAATCACAGGATCTGGTTTCCTTTTTGCTTTGCTCACAACACAGTAGGAACAAGCCCATATAGTGGCTATAGTGATTTTTAAAAAAAACCAGTACGCCATATTCGTATTTTTGTTCCAGATTTAAACATACAATTAATATACAAATATATTAAAGGCCATGAGAGGAGAGGTTTGGTGGGCCTGACCTGAACCACTCCTGTACATTACCCCAAAGCCACTTCTCAAGAAAAGGACTGGACCAGATTCTGTGGAATTAGCAGACCTTTCCATGCATGCAAACACATCTGATAAAATGGACTCCCCCGATTTTATCCTAACCTTTTTTTCTTCCTTCCTTCCACACACCAGGAAGCATTCAAAATCATCATCAACATCATCATCCCAACCCATAACATTGCAAGCTAAAAGATGCTCAGCTAGGAAGGACTGAAGCAACACTGCCAGAACCTGATCCTCAGCAAAAGAGGCAGAGTTTTAAAATATTCTTGCTGAACAAAATTTAAGAAATAAGATGGCAGCTGCTACTTTATATAAAAGATGGATGCAAGTTGTTCTTGTTGAACAATACCAAAACTAAATTATTACAATTTAAAAATACCTAAAAGAAACCTGATCAAATATTCATGCTGCTGTTGGAAAAAAAATAGACATTTAAAACTAAAACCATTTGATCAAAACATATTTAACACTAGGAGGGCATTAGCACTTACCGGTTTTATTGAATAATGGCAGCAAGAACAGGAGGAGAGGGAGAAGACACATCAATTAGCAAGTTTTAGAAGGACTTGTGCTCAAATTAAGCTGTTTCCATATTCCTTTGCAATATGGCTCATCAACTGTTCTGTCCCATCATTTTTCAGCGTAGCCTTTATTAAGATGCAGCAAAGATAGGAATCAAAACTATTTTGGCAGATGCATCTTGACAGCCCAAAAGCTTTCTTTCAATTCTCACATCAATGGCACATAGGCCAACCTTTTAATTATTTTTATGAACAGTCGCTTGGAGTGTTGCTTGATACAAAGACCCAGTACAAATCTGATTAATACTAAATATTGATAAAGACAAGTTTTGGACTTGCCTCAACACCCACTTTTCCAAAACCCTCCACAGCTGAGTCAAACATGGCAGTCGTACCAGCTACGGCTGTGTTAAGGAACCTTCAAAATTTGTTTGCCGTGTAAAATCGATGTGACTTTGGAGTTAGGAATAATGGATGAATTGGCTCATGTGAGGGGGACAACCCACAGAGAGAGCTGCCTAGCAAGGCTGCCTTGCTGCAAAAGAAATCGTTCCTTGCACTGGAGCTCTGTGTGCAACAGGAATATGGAAACTGGCTTAATGCAGGGCCTCCCAGTTGCTAGGCAGGCCACTTCATACCTTGGAAGCAAAAAGCGAGACTCCCTGGGAAACGTCATCCAAAATTTTGCCATCTTTCACCTACATGAATCAAGTGGTCCAGAGTTAGATGTAGATCAAGGCAGCCTGTGAGAAAAGCTCATTACACAAATGTAAAAGGAATGGTTTCTTCCACAGTGGAACCAGGATGAGAGAGAAGACTGTTCACTAAAAAGGACGGCTCTCCACAATACTGCCAGGGGAACGCAAAGGTTGTGGATCCAACCTACTAAATTCCCAAGAAGCAAATATTCCAAGGCATTTCGTGGAAAAGAACTCTCTAATTAATTAATTAATTCTTTAATAAAAGAAATAAGTCAAGTACAAAGCAGGGGGTTGTATATTCTAAGTGCAACCCTATGTAGAATTCTGCACAAAGTTCACTGCATGCTCTCCGGCATCCATTATTTTAATCCTCAAGCACACAAAATGACTGGAACAATTTATTCTGTATCTAACGTAGACACACTGCCTTTCTAGCGGGCATTTATCATATTTGGTTATTTGCCACTGATCAGTCAAAGACTGAAAATTCCCTCATTTTTTTAGGGATACTGAAAGAGGACTGAATGCTCGGGGAAGTGCAGGTCATCAAAATGTGCTTTTATCATGGAAAGTTCGCAGAACTCTCCTGCCAAATAAGTAAGTTTCCAGCATGAAGGAAGGGTTCCAAATGGATGCTGCAACCGAGCAGTCCCCCACAAAATCCTCAAGTGATACAACCACACAATACTGCAATACTCTAAGAGAAATGACACACTGCAATCTGCTTTTCATCCATACTACAGAACCTTTGGTATACTCCATGATTGCTCTATAAAGGTAAAGGCAGTTCTATATACCCTTGGGAAAAGAAGTTGTAATTTTCTGATCGGGAAGATGTGAGTTGGCAAAAGAGGGCATGGTGGAGTTAGTAGGAGTGACTAGGGCAAGGGAAACCAAGGTACAAATTCTGGTTTAACACAGATGTCATTGGATGACCTTGGTCAACCTAACCTACCTTAGAGGGTATGGGGGAGAAAGGGAGGAGAGAATGGATTCCACCTTGAGTTCCTTTCTAGAAAGGTTGAACTACTGATGCAGTAAATGAATCAGGAATTTGAGACAGAAGGGCTGAACAGCAGGGAAAGGTGGTTGGGAAAAGCCACATTTCACACTGACTTGAACCAGCAAGTCAGAATTTTGGCTGTAGATGCCTTGAAATAAAACCGGGCAAAGTTTGGGCAGGACCTATAAGTGATGAGATTTGGGATAGTAGGATTATACTGATGCTACAGATACACATAATTCATACTGAATAAGCTTGCTGGGTTCAGAAGGAAATTGCATTTAAATCAGTCATGTACTTATTTCTAAAGTTACCTTTTCCTGTGCAGGTTTGAGAACATTTTCATTTAAAGTTTGACCTAACTCTGAAGCCTAGTTAAAAGCAAACAAAACAAAACAAAAATCAGTTAACACTTTTCCCCCCACAGGACACATCTGACATGTACCACTGCACAAAGTATCCAGTAGAGGTTCAAATTAAAAAGAAGACCAAATGGGATGCCTAAGCATTGTCCATGACAAGCAACAGAGTGAGCTTGAAACACAAGACACAAGATCACAAAAGACCAGGACACTGAGATACACAAAACAAAAGGGTTGTTACTGTATTCTTGGATGGGGGCTTTCATTGAGGTCCTGCAAGTAACAACAGACGAGAGGGATGGGCTCTTGTAAAATAAAGGGTTGTTTTAGGGGTTGCTGCACAAGTTATCATTCCCATGTTTTCCCACCCAAATGGTTTGGCTACACCTGCTGTGGCCCGACACTATACCTAGCCATATGGTAGTTTGCTTTGGGCTTAATGCAGTGCATGAATCCACTCATTATGGCATAGCATTATTTGTTAACTAGGACACTAATGGCTTGTTCAGCAAACCAAAATTAAAACATCTTGCCTTAGTGTTGTGTGAGAACCAGATCACCATGCAATCATCTAGATCAGCATCTCCACACTTCGGCAACTTTCAGATGTTTGGACTTCAACTCCCACAATTCTCTGCAATGGCCATGCTGGCTGGAGAATTGTGGGTACTGAAGGCCACAGTACATCAGGAAGTTGCCATGATTGGGAAACACTGTTCTAGTTGAAAACCCACAGGATAGCCATTTACGTAGAAGGAATGTGGTGTTACTAAAGTTGTGTGAGAAGCTAGTGGCAATGGCAACCACACATTACCATTACCTGTAGCCAAATAACTCTTTATAAAAGAAATATTCATTCCCATTTAAGAATTTCTGATTCTAGGGCACACAGTAGACTTGCTCCTGCATCGGAACCTCTTTCCACAGCTTAGAGTATACACCCTTTGCCATGATGCTGAACCCAAACATATTTAACTACTGTACTGGAAGAAGTGCAGGAAGCTTTTGTTTTAACTCAGGGAGTGCCAAGTTGTATTAATAAAATGTTGATTCCTAGCATTAATTGATAATTAATAATCAACATTGTCCAAAACCCCTTGCATTTTTATTTTGATGCCCTAGATACGGCCTGTTAAGTCTGGAGGATGTTTTTTTTTTCTTCTCTCTCTGCTCCCTTTTTGTTGACCAAAGGTAGTCCTCCAGATGACATTTTACTCCAACTCCCATCAGATCCAGTGAGAATGACCAATGGAGAGAGACACTTGGAGTTAAACATTGGGGGATGGGGGACATAAGTTCAGGAGGCCTATTCTAAAGCATCTACAATTGAAAAGAGGGTAGTGGGTCTCCAGCAAACGGATGGGAAGATTATTAACCGAAGATGCAAAGAGCGAAAAAGAAATGGAGTAACTTGCATCTTGATTTTCTAGAAGATACATGCTCTGCAAACATCTCCTCTCTGCTTACAATGCTGAAGGTCTTGATTGTCCTTTTCGATCTGCTAAACGCCCAGCTTCAGTTTTGGGGATGTGATCCTTTCCGCCATTAACCAGGACCAAGAAGAACTCTTATGATCCTCACATCTGTTTGTAAGTACACAATATGTTCTTGCTATTCTTGCTTATTGGTTACCTTGGGGAGATTCTGTTAGTTTCTTATTCTTAAATAGAGTGACATCTAATTATGGCTAAAGAATGGGATGAATGGCTTTTGCAGTGCACTTTGAGGAAAAACCAAGGAAGGCCATGTGTGTTCTTTAGAGGGACTGCAGAGGGGTTAGGCAAGTAGCTCAAGATGCCTGTTGCAGGCAGTCTTGGGAAAATTCTTGCTCTTGCCCCGGAAACAATTCCTAACTTGTTGATCGTATTTTGACACCTCCATTTATTTTCGCGCTACATTTCTGTAGCCCAGAACTTCACAAATGTGGCCGGCATCCTCTGTAACTGTGGCCAACCCTGTGGATGCCATGGGTCCTCCATACCTATTTGCACCCTAATCAGTATCCTTGGTTAGGGCAAGCATTTGCACCACGAATGAAATACAAATTTCTTGGCCATGGAGTGTTGAATGTTGGAATCCCTGATCCATAAAAGGCACACTGATTCAGCAGAAGTTGGACTGGGTCCTGCAACCTCTTCTCTCCCATTAAGGTGGTCTTCTGAGAAATATTGCTTACTGACCCCAAATCCAAAGCTTTCTCTCATACAGCAAATGCATCTCATTCATGATCACGACCCGCTCCCATGGCAAATGAGCTCTGGATGTTAACATTTACAAAACAGTATGGGTTTAAATATATATATATATATATATATATGTTTAAGACTCTTGCTAAGGCAGCCTATTTTGAGCAAGCTGAAGGAGACGTTACAGAAAGATGCAGACAATACTGTTTGACAAAAATGACGGTGGCTTTGCCCGGAGAGTGTGCCCGTGTGGGAGGATAAAAGGTGGAAGGGACAACACAGCTAGCAGCAAGATGTACAAATTCAGCACAGTTACACAGCACCCATGCACGAGAAGAGAGGGCTTTACCGGCTCTGCCTGCTGTTTCTGGCCCCAAAACTTTACGCCAGGCAGCACAAGAAAGGCAGCAAAGGAAGTAGAAGAACCAACTTTTAGCAAAAGATCTAAAGCACTCATTTTATCCTAGGCAAGAAAGCAAGATATTTATTCCTACTAACAAAAGTGGCAAATCTGTTGTTTGACATGCCAAACCGAATTGCCATCACAGCCAGACTGAAAGCAACAACTCAACTTGCTAATTTGAGAAACTGATTGTCATTTATGATAACCCCATCTGAAAAAAGAAGGAACATGGCTGCTGAAGTGGCTTGTCAGGAAAGCTGAGGAGAGCTAATTCCAGTTCAGTGCTTGGTAATGGAGTGGAGTGCAAACTGTTTCAACCTGAAGCCTTTCAAATTCAAAACACTTTGTTTCAGGCATCCTTATAAAATAGACAAAGAAGATGGAAAAAAATCCATCACATGCTTCAAGTGCCTGTTGCTCATTCAAAACTAGGTGTTTTATGTTCAAGACAAGGTGTTTTGAATTCAGGTTAGTTTGATTCAAAATGTTGTGAATATCTCTAGTGCCTTGAATAAATAAATATGTGTGTGGCTACTAATACTACTCAACAAGATTTTAAGCAGAGTCCCTCTGGTGGGAGGAGATGGGCGGTGACAAATTTGATAAATAAATTAATAAAAAATAAAATAAGCTAGCAGCTATGGAAGCATTATGACTTCTGTTAGAAAGAATAAAAGAAAAACAAGGTAATATCAAAATAATCCTATCCTGTTTAAGAAGCAAATATCTTCTTTAAATTCAGTTAACGGCTTAAGACAGGGGTTGCAAACTTCCTGGCCTTGGGTATTAATGCATTGGAGCCCAAATATTCCCTTCCCCAAAAACAAACGTGTGTGATTATGGTGTGCTTACTGTCTTCAGTCAAAAGCTTCCCTTACTTCGGAGAGCAAAATCACATCTTAGGGCTGAATCTTTAATGCCAACCCCTGGCTTAAGATCTCCCACAATTTACTATACAGGTAGTTCTCGCTTAATGACTGTTTATTTAACAATGGTCCAAAGGTATGATGGCCCAGAAAAAGTGATTTACAACCTGTACTCGCACTTATGACTGTCGCAAACCGTCGCACCATCCCCATGGTCACATGATTGCAATTGGGGCACTTGGCAGCTGGCTCACATTTACAACCAGTTGCAGCATCCTGCAGTCATGTGATCACAATTTGTGACCTTTTTTGCTGGTTTCCAGCAAACAAGTCCACTGGGGAAGCTGGTTTCACTTAATCACCATAATAAAAATGGTCATAAAATCAGGTCCAGTCACATGGTGACTCATTTAATGACCACACCGCTTAATAACCAGTTTTCCAGTCCCTATTGTGGTTGCTAAGTGAGGACTACTTGTAGTTATATAGAGCCTGAACATATAATGAAACTGATTTACTTATTTTACACTTGCTTGTTTTCAAATCAAATACAGACCTCAAAACATTCTAAATTTTATTTTGCACAATTTGGGGAAAATTTAGAGCAGCTTCCCAGAAACAGGAAATTCTAGCAAAAATGTATTAAATGTTATTAGCACAAATATGACTCCCAAGTAGTTGGGGTTCATGTTTGTGCTAATAACATTTAATACAAGTAGTTGGGCTTTTTACCTATGATGCAAGCTCTTCCAGCATCTTTATGCTCATCATGGGAGATAAGCTAAGCAGAAATGACACTTGTATGGACAGGCTTTCCGGACACAACCTCCACAACAATGCCCACTTGAAGAAAGGATTACACAATCGCAAGAGCCGCACTATTCATCTGCGCCACTCCACACCTGGACAAGTCAGTTCCTACAAATGGCACCATGAAGGTATGACTGTAAGGCAGCCGTTCTCTCCCACTGGGACTCCAGTCTAGCATCCCTAAACATCAAGGAATGATTTACATCTAACGCAATTCTCGCTCAGACACTACTTCATAAACTGAATATTTGGAGTTGACATGTGATGGTTCTAAACAATAATAAGAGGTTGTATAGTTTTATGCAGAGATCATGGAATCTATTCCAACATTACGTTAGACCAGTGTTTCTCAGCCTCAACAACTTGAATGGGTATGGACTTCAACTCCCAGAATTCCCCAGCCAGCATGCTGGCTGGGGAATTCTGGGAGTTGAAGTCCATATCTGTTCAAGTTGCTGAGGTTGAGAAACACTGCATTAGACAGTTTGCTCCGTAGACATATTCATGTCTCCTTAATTTGTCCGTGTCAAGGAAAAGTCTTAATATGACAATAATTCATTCAGTAGTTTGCAGGCAAAATGTAAGATATGTATAAATCATGTGATGTACAAGAAGAGTATAAACTGAACCTAGGTTCTATTTGTTTCACACTATTATTATTAGATTTTCATCCTACTCTTCCTTCCTTTCTTTCCATCTATCGAACTATCTATCTACAGTTGTAATCGAAATTATTCAAGCCTCATTTCAAATCAGTTTGATTGTCAAAATGTACAGACTTTCAGCTGTTTGCAATGAACAAATCAAACAAAAGCAATTGAAATAGCTCAACACAATGAATGCTTCAAGTGGTGTCCCCAAAGTCAACTTATAATGACTTCTCCAGTCTCAAAATTATTCAACCCCTTCATGGCAAGCACCTTCAGTACTTAGTAGAGCACCCTTTTGCTGTTATGACCTTCTGCAAACGAGATGCATAGCCAGACACCAGCTTCTGGCAGCGTTCCTGAGGAATCTTAGCCCATTCCTCGTGAGCAATGGCCTCCAGTTCAGTAATGTTCTTGGGTTTGTGTGCTGCGACCGCCTTCTTCAAATCCCACCAGAGATTTTCTATGGGGTTCAAGTCAGGTGACTGTGATGGTCACTGTAGAATCTTCCAGGACTTCTTCTGCATCCAAGCTTTACTGGAATTTGAGGTATGCTTGGGATCATTGTCCTGTTGGAAGGTCCAATGACGCCCAAGCTTCAGCTTCGTTACGGACAGTGTGGCGTTTTCTCCTAGGATTTCCTGATACGTCAATGAATCTATTGTGCCATCCGCACGCTGCAGGCTTCCAGTGCCAGAGGACGCAAAGTAACCCCAGAGCATCACCGAGCCCCCACCATGCTTAACTGTAGGCAGAGTGTTCTTTTCAGCACATGCTTCATTCTTCTTCCTCCAGACATACCGCTGATCCATCAGGCCAAAAACTTCCAGTTTTGTTTCATCGCTCCACAGAACAGAATTCCAAAACTTCTGTGGCTTATTTATATGATTTTGAGCGTATTAGAGCCGACTCTTCTTGTGCTTTTGGGTCAGTAGTGGTGTAGGTCTTGAGTCCTGGCATGGAAACCTGTGTTTGGTACGTGCCTTACTGTGCCCACTGAAACCTCTGCCTGTTGCCACCAAGTCTTGCTGCAGGTCTTTTCCAGTCACTCGAGGGTTTCTCTCCACCTGCCTTCTCAGAAATCTGGTTGCAGCCATTGACAGCTTCCTTCTGCCCCGTCCAGGTAGTGTCACCACTGTTCCTTGAACTCTGAACTTGCGAACTCTACTTCCAACGGTGTCTCTAGGAACATTCAGTACCTTTGCTACCCTTTTGTATCCTGTTCCTTGTTTGTGAAGGGCGATGATCTCTCCTCTTAACCTTTTGGACCATTCTTTTGACTTAGCCAGACTGTATTTCTAACATGCAGTCAAATGTGACACTCGACCTGTTAATGTTTCCTACTGCAGATTAAGGTTGCTATAGTAACTAATCATTTTGGGTGAAGAGGTTGAATTTGATTGTCTCCTTTTCACGTGCTTGATGGCTGCATCACCTGGGGGGAGGAACCTGCCCCGACTGCTTGTTAGTTCCTCTTTTCCTTTTGTGCAGGCATGTAGTAAGCCAGGCTGCTCTCATTGAGAGCCAAGTCCTTTAAATATGTTTTGCTTTTGTTTTGCTTTCTGTAAATAAATTTTTTTTTTAATTTCTATTAATTTCTATAAAATTTTTATAGAAATGCCTGGTGTGTGACTTTTCTGATCTCTCCTGGGCCAAAGGCCTTCCCAGCAATCTGCCAACAGGTTATGTGCCCGGTAAACAGCCCAGTAAGCCCAGTAAAACCCAGAGAGAAGAGAGAGATCAGCTCCACACCTCATGCACAATTTAAAGGTAGGTAGCAAAGACCTGTGAAGATTTTCTTTGGAGCCGCCTGGAGATTTTCCATCAACTGCGGGTCTACAGGACACAGAAGCCAGCTGAGGTGACTTGCAAAAGAAGGAAGAAGCCATGGCTACCTCCCAGCCCTCAGCGATGCCTCTGGAGCGCCTATCAGAGACCAACTATTTGAATTGGGCCCTGGAGATGGAGATATATCTTCGCAGAGAGAATCTTTGGCTGCCAATTGGTGAGCAAACCCCCCCAAATCCCAGTGCTGAATGGCTGAGACAGGATGAGCGGGCTAGAGCCACCATTATCCTGGGAGTTGAGGACAATCAGCTAGTCCACGTGCGAGGCATGCAGTCTGCAAAGCAACTTTGGGACGCTTTGAGAGACTTATATGTAAAGGCAACAGCAGGGAGTGAAGTTACCCTGATGAAAAAGCTGTACAAAGCCTACCTTGCAGAAGGAGATAGCCTTCCTGAGCACCTGCATTATATTCAGCAGCTGTTTGTTGAGTTACAGGAGAGAGGAATGGAATTTACACCTCTCACAAAATCATACATCCTCCTGTCCTCACTAAATGAAACGTGGGACACACTGATTTATTCCCTGGAGGCTATGCCTGAAACAGACCTCACCCCATCGTATGTTACACAGCGCTTACTCGCTGAATGGGAGAAGAGAGAGGAAAGATCCCCCCCATCTCTTCTGGAAAGCTGCAAGACCAGAAAACAAGGGAAAAAAAGGGAAAGGAAGCTGAGGCCACAGCACTAGCCAGCCAGCGATGCTTCACCTGTGGTTCAGCTGGTCATTTGCAGAAAGACTGTGCCTTGAGAACCAAGAGTAGAAAGACAAAGAAGAACACAAGGGCAACACAGAAGAAGGCTCTTCAGACAACCCAAATTGCACAGGTTGCTGAGAAGGGTAATTCTGATGTATGGGTGTTAGATTCCAGGGCCAACTGTCATTTATGTAATTGTAAAAGCTCTTTTGTGTCACTGTCTAAAACTGAAAGACAAAGTGTATCTTTGGCTGATGGGTCTGTGACCAAAATTATGGGACAAGGTGACTTGTATTTATCCTGCTTAGGAGAAACTGTAAAAGGTGTGTTGTATGTGCCAAATTTACAATCAAACCTTTTATCTGTGGCACAATTGGCTGCAACAGGGTATATCATAACATTTAAGAAAAATAGTTGTGAGATACGTAAAAATGGGAAATTGTGTGCTACTGGTATGTTAAAAGACTCCTTGTACATTGTGCAAAATGCAAGGAAGCCAAGCTGCAAGGCTGCAGTTGGCAACACTCCATATCGTGACCAATGTGTACACCTGATGCACAGGAGATTTGGTCATGCTAATTTCAAGTATATAGCACAAATGCCACAGCTGTGTGCTGACCTAACGATAAAACCCTGTGACAAATACTTAGACTGTGTAGTTTGCAAAGAATGCAAAACACTAAAAGCTCCTGTGAGTAAGCACAGTGACAGAGTTACAACTAGACCTTTGGAAATTGTACACTCTGACATTATTGGTCCTTTTGCTCCAAGTCTTGGACAAGCAAGGTATGCAATGACCATCATGGATGATTTCTCAAGATACACATTTATCCACATCTTAAAACATAAAGATGAGGCATTTGAGAAATTTAAAAGTTTTGTGACATGGGCAAATGGAAAATTCCCTAGGCCTGTATCTGCACTCCAATGTGATAGAGGAGGAGAATACCTTTCTCACAAATTCAGAAGGTTCCTAGTGGAAAAGGGGATAGAACAAATTCTTTCTAACTCTTACACCCCTCAGCAAAATGTGTTGCTGAAAGAAAGGGCAGAACCTTGCAAAATGCGATGGAATGCATGATTAAAGATTCACATTTATCTTTTAAGTATTGGGGAGAGGCCATATCTACTGCTTGTTATGTACAAAACAGATTGTATAACTCTGTGATTCAGGACGCTCCATTCCATTTGTTTTATGGTGTGAAACCAAAGGTAAACCATCTTAGAGTGTTTGGTAGCACTGCATGGGTTCATATTCCAAAACAACAGAGAAGGAAAGGAGGCCCCACAACAAAGAAAGCCATCTTTGTTGGCTATGAACAAAGCCAGAGGAGCTACAGGTTCATAATGGGAGAGAAATTGATAATTAGCAAAAGCGCTTCTTTTGCTGAACAAAACTGGGGGAGATTAAATTCTAGCTCTCCAGTTGATCTGACCACCACAAGAGAACAGCAAGGACTTGCTGATGGTGATCTTTTGCCTGATGAGGACATTAAACCAGAAAAGCAAACTGAAGATCTGTCTGATGAGACAGATGCTTCTCAGGAAAGTGATAGGAGTCAAAATGTAAGCCCTGTATTACCTCGTAGATCTCAGAAGAGTAATAAAGGCGTTCCTCCATCATGCTTTCAGGCTGAAACAGTAAAGGCTTTTCACATATTCACGGAACCTGAGTCTTTAGAACAAGTGAATGCTTTACCACCTGAGATTGCACAAAATTGGCATTCTGCCATACAACAGGAATTAGCATCCTTGAAAGAAAATAAAACATGGAAACTGGTAAATCTACCTCCCAATGAACGCTGTCTGGGTTGTAGGTGGTTTTTCAAACTGAAAAGGGATGCTGATGGCAAAATCCAAAAATATAAAGCAAGGTTGGTTGCAAAAGGGTTCACTCAAAGGAAAGATTTAGATTTTGACAAGACTTTTGCACCAGTTACTAAAGGTGAATCAATTAGATTACTGTTAAAAGTTGCTGCACTCAAGGGAATGTCAGTTAACCACTATGACATTCAAACTGCATTTCTCTATGGTGATTTAGACCACAAATTATACATGCAGCAACCCCCTGGCTATGAAAAAGGGGAGAATCTAGTCTGTGAACTGCAGAAGTCAATCTATGGCTTAAAACAAGCTGCTAGATCCTGGAACCAAAAATTAGATGAAAAACTGCAGAATTTTGGTTTTGAAAAAGGAAAAGCAGATCCATGTGTATATATGAAGAAGGACAAACAAGGCTGTATGTATCTGTACATTTATGTTGATGATTTGCTGCTGTTCACATCAACAGAAAAACAAAGGCTTGATTTTGAAGCCTACATGAAAAGCCATTTCATATTAAAAAGCCTTTGAGTTGTGACAAATAACCTAGGTTTGGAAAAAGACAGAGAGGAGGATGGTAGCTTTCTGTTAAACCAAAGGGGAGATAATGTTAAAATAATGTGAATGGAAAGACATACAGAGTTGTCAAAGAAGATTGGTTTGCATCTTAATCTGTAGTATAAAAAGGGGAGTGTTAATGTTTCCTACTGCAGATTAAGGTTGCTATAGTAACTAATCATTTTGGCCGGGTGAAGAGGTTGAATTTGATTGTCTCCTTTTCACGTGCTTGATGGCTGCATCGCCTGGGGGGAGGAACCTGCCCCGACTGCTTGTTAGTTCCTCTTTTCCTTTTGTGCAGGCATGTAGTAAGCCAGGCTGCTCTCATTGAGAGCCAAGTCCTTTAAATATGTTTTGCTTTTGTTTTGCTTTCTGTAAATAAAATTATTTTTATAGAAATGCCTGGTGTGTGACTTTTCTGATCTCTCCTGGGCCAAAGGCTTTCCCAGCAATCTGCCAACACAACCAACCCCCAGCCACTTCAGGTATTTCATGTGTTCCAGCTCAAGCACACCTGGTGCAACCCATGAAGTCCTTGATTAGTTGCATCAGGTGTGCTTGAGACAACAACTGTTTTGCATACTGTATGTGTGCTGTTGTGATGGATTCTATTCAGGGGGGTTGAATCATTTCGAGACTGGAGAAGGCATGATAAGTTGCATTTTCAGTTGACTTTGGGGACACCACTTGAAGCATTCGTTGTGTTGAGCTACTTCAATTGCTTTTGTTTGATTTGTTCATTGCAAACAGCTGAAAGTCTGTACATTTTGACAATCAACCTGATTTGCAATGGGGGTTGAATAATTTCGATTACAACTGTATCTATCTATCTATCTATCTATCTATCTATCTATCTATCTATCTATCTATCTATCTATCGTATCTATCTATACATCCAATGACTGCTTTTGCACAAGATGTAGCTTTGATGGATACCAGCAAGCTACACAGCTTAGAAACTGCTGTCCACAGTCTGCAGGGCTTACAACTGCTGTCCAAATACAGGGGCTGGAAACACCACAGGAAACATACATAATACAAACCAAAGAGTTATCATCCAGCCTGTTGCAACCAGAAGTCCCAGGATACAGCGAATAAGCTGTGGAAAGTTGCTTCCAGCTGCATTTGGAAAGGATAAGAAATAGGGCGTGCCTTGCTACCGAAGTCTAACAAGGTTGACGTACTGGGTTATTCCAACGGCCTGAAACTTGGCTGTACGATTTACTGCTAACACAAGCTGATGCTAAGGGCAAAAACAAAGCAGATTCTCACTGACACTATAGATATGGTTCAAGACAGCAGCAAGTAACTAACTAGGCAGCTAAAAAGTCAATGGGTTCACCCCTTGCTTTCATCTGCTATTTAACTAAGCACATAGCGATCTATGTTAGAAGATTCAGGAAATCAAACTGCAAGGAAAAGAGAACTAAGAAAAGGTTTTTAGCGTTGAGTAGTTTGTGAGAGTTACCTTTTGAGTTGCCTGAGACCCAAACTTGGTAGCCTGTTGACAAAAGCAGAATTGGCTTATTTCAATCTCATGTGTCCTTTTGGAGATCAAAAATTCAAACACTCTGCAAATTCTAACATTCTTTTAAACTTTTTTTTAAGTACACCTAACTCCTACCACCTGAAGGAACTGGAAGCAACTATGTCCCCAGATCCCAAATTATGTGTTGTTAGAGTCCATCCTTGCATGAGGTTTTTAACACTACCCAAACATATTCTACTAATTCCTTTATTTTTTATTAGGCTGACCACCTTTCATACCTTCTGAAACAATCTTATGAAACTATCAAGTTTGAAAGCTATAAGGGAAAAAACAGAGAACACACAGATGCAAAAACAAGAAAATGCAAGGTACGATGGTAGATATAAGTGCAATTATTACAGACATCATCTCAGTAATAATATTCTTGGCGGGCAACAACAAGTTTTATAACTTTTCATTGTGAGCCTTCACATTTAACAGTGAAAGCCAGTGTTTCTCAACCTTGAAAACTTTAAGATGGGTGGACTTCAACTCCCAGAATTCCCTAGCCAGCATGGCAGGCTGGAGAATTCTGGGAATTGAAGTACACACATCTTAAAGTTGCCGAGGTTGAGAAACACTAGTCTAAGCAATATTTTTACACATTTGTCAGAACCATGCTTACTTAATATTGCAATGAAATACCTAAGCAATTTTACATTTAAACAGCAGATGGTCTAAAAGATACCAGAACGCAATGCATGAAAAGAATGTAGGCTGGTTATTCAAGGCCACTTAACATTACAATTTCTCCTGAAGTCAGCTATCTGTAAACATCTTGGCCATTCCCAAACATGCTTTTTGAAAATGATTAGAAAAGCAAAAATAACAGCTTTTTAAAAGATGAAATAAATCTACAAAAATTAGATAGAAAATGTCCACAAGCCAAGGTGACATACTTTGGAATGTAAGAACCTACTGATAGATATGTGCACAGTCATGTCAAGATCTTGTTTTGAGAGAAACACTAGTTTTTTGTTGGAAATGGAATACTGGCCTAGATGGTCCTTTCCAGAATGTTTTGTATTTCCTAAAAGGAAGCTCTTTAAATATGTGGGTAGGATGGGGAAAACTAAATGAAGACGAAAACCGTATCTGATCAGTGCAACAAGTTTTGGTCCTGCAGAAGAGACATGCAGTTTGGACTCTGCTTTATGCGGCAAAATGGGTTGGACTACCACTGCTTACAGCATTCAGTGGCAGGTATTTTAAAAGATAACCCTTCTCTGAGGAAGGATTCAGACAAGCTCTTGCTTCACCTGACAGCTGCAATCAGTACCATTCACAAAAGCACGGCCCTCTAAGAGTTTCACTGGAGTGGTGGCATTCATACAGAATAAGACAACTCTGGTATATACAGGTTCCTGTAAATAAACTGAATTCTTATGCATGCAAGCGATTGACTGCTGCTTGGTTCCTATGATGTGATGGGTTACATCAATCAGGAATGGCTTGCTTAGCATCTGATCTGAATTCAGGATCCTAGCCTGCTTCTCCATTTACATATCTAAAGAGTTCAGGTTCAGTCTGGTTTATGAATCCTGGTTTGTAGTGAGAAAAAAGTCAGGACAGCCACGTTCAGGTGGCATGGCAGACAAGGCATTTCTCATTTCTTCACCCGCATCTACTAAACTAAGAGTCAAATGGACAGGAATGCACTTTATATAGAAGCCTACATGTGCAATATATAGAAGCACAAATGTATGTTACAAATCTAGCTTATTATTCCATGCAGATGTGGCCAGTGATTTCCCAAAACCCGAGATGATAAAATCACTGTAATGCCAAGACATATTTAACAAATTTAGCTGACCCAAAATATATGGGGGGACAGAAGACTAGCATTAGTTTTTGGCTATTAGTTATGACTCTTAACGTTTTTATGAGACTTCTTCCTGTAAAAAAAGTTTATATAAGAAATCCATCAGAAAATAAAATGAATAGATCCATTTGCCAGTCAGAATGTTTACTTACACCCTCTTTAGCTGCAGAAGCGAACTTGCTTGCTCCAGATGTGAAACTACTCCATCCCTGGAGAGAGAGATAGAAAGGCAGTAATCCTGCTTCATGGAGACACTGTTTTGATATGCAATATGTCTAAAAGCACCTAGCTTACACATCTGGACATGAGTCTGTAACTGGAATGCACAAAACGTAGCCACAGCTATTCACTGGTGCAGAGTCCATGCACTTAAGACAGAACTGGGAAATTTGCAAATGAATCAAAGGGAATTTAATGTAATGTAAGCCACCCAGAGTCGCTTTTATAGGCACTTTTTGACACAGAATGAAACCTGAAGGAAGAGTTGGTTTCACTTCTGCTTCATTTTAGCTGGCCCAGATCAGCTGCAGGCAGCAGCGTTTTCACCCTTCCAAAGCTTTATAGCAGCGTTGGCACCTTAAGAAGTGTGGACTTCAACTCCCAGAATTCCCCAGCCAAGTTTGAAAAACACTGCTTTAGAGTATATTTGAGTGCATATAGCACAAATATGTTCTGGTCAGTCTGGGGAACAAAAGGGGATATTTGTGTCAGATACAGACCAAAACATGGCTTTCTGGGACAGAAGTGCTGGGGGGGTGGAGGGGAGGGCGGGTTTGAAAGTAGGAAAAAAACACAGATGAAGGTTTTCCTTGGCCAAGTAGGTGTGGGTCTTGATGGCCGCAGAGGAAGAGAAGAGAGAGGTGCAGAGAAGATCAGGAAGGGCAGTTGGGCCAGTGAGAGATGCTGCATGGAGTTCTCAGCAATGGCAGCCAGAAGGGGAGAGAGGAGGGGAGGCAGTGAAGGTGGTAAGAAGACCAGGATCTGGTGCACAGACCATGCTAAATAGGAGGAAGAGGACAATCTGCACCAGCCGTGTCCTCCTTGCCCTGTAATATCATCCTGGGATCCCTTTAAATTGTGTTTTGTTCAAAATCCAGAACTGAATGAAATATTCTGATCTGGTCTGAAACGGTTTATCAGAATGCAATGGGTTATTTGAAATGTATTTTCCATTTCACGCACCCAGCTACTGAGTCAGCATTTACTGAAAACCCTATATAGAAGTAAGAAAGGTCAGCACCAAGACACAGTCCCTCAGTTAACACAAATATTGTTATATTGCAATCTTATAATAGGGGATGAAATATGACAACCTTGTAAACTAAAAAAAAGATCAGTAACATAGGAGTAAATTATCATTTTTGATTGGATGCTAGAAAAGTATATATACGATCAAAGACATTCACACGCTTTTATCCAACCAATTCCCAGTATACAGTTCTTCATTTTTCAAGATTATACTCTAATGACTGAAATAATCTAAAACTGTAAATCTCTTCAACTGTTACTTCAGACAGGAGTAAAACCATCCAATCATACTAGGATTCCTAACTTTCTTATTTTAAAAAATATTAGAAATGACAGCAAAGTCAAGCAACATCTTAAATTAGCACACTTACGAAAAACATCTACTTACTGAATAGAGAGAAGACATGGCATTATTGAGGAAGTCATCTTCCTTTTTGGGAGGAGTAACTGTGTTCCCAAACCCCACATAGCGATTCTCTTGGCCGCTGAATTGGAACACAAAAGGAAGGAAGGATTTATAATCAAAATACATTTGCTGGTCTTTAAAGTGCTGTGAGAGCCAGTTTGGTGTGGTGGTGAAGGCCGAAACCAGGAGACCATGAGTTCTAGTCCCACCTTAGGCACAAAGCCAGCTGGGGACCTCGGGCCAGTCACGTTCTCTCAGCCCTAGGAAGCAGGCAATGGCAAGCCACTTCTGAAAAACCTTGCCAAGAAAACTGCAGGGACTTCTTCAGGCAGTTACCCTGAGTTAAAACTGACTTGAGGCATAAAATAAAAGGTTCTTCAAGGCCTTTTGCTGAATTCCATATAAAATATTTACCTTTGATAGGAACCAACTTCATCATTTAACCAGTCTTCAAATGCTTTATCAGAAGCGGTACCAGCATTCTGCGGTTGCCCCACAGAGCTTCTGCCGAAAACAACAACATAAAAATGAAATCATACAAAAGACAAAACGTATAAATTGTAAGTGCAGGTTTCTTGTCTCATACTGCATCATGCAAACTGCAACCCTACTAACCTAGGAAGGCTGCATGCAAAGTTGGGCGCACACACGAAATCTCTCTGAGCAGACATGGCAAATCTGCCCTTTGCTCACAAATGCATCTATTTTCAGTTAATTTGCTTGTTTTGTCTGTCAGATTTATATTCTGCCTTTTGTTCAGGAGACAACCAGTGAATGGCAAACCCTTGCTGGAGAACAGAGCAAGAGATATAAAGCTGCAACGTACACATACATACACACTCTTTAACGTTCAGCTGTATTCCTGAAATTATTGTTTCGGTAGCTAAAATTATAGCCTTAAAATATAAGCAAAACAAAGGAGTGTCTACCGATGAGCCGAAGACAAAGCAACTTTGGGCTGTGGAGGACTCCAATTTCGAGCAGCAGATGTTTCAACAGACCATTCTTTACCTTCAGCCAACATGGCCACCTAAAGAAAAAAGTATTTTAAATAAACAAATTGTTTCCTTTAGCGCCATGGGAACAGGATGGGTCAAATACGATTGGCATCTAAGACCTATAAAATGTCCCAGACTCTTGTTCTAAGATAGAGACAGGCAACTTTTTCTAGTCTGAGTCTAGATTTCCTCCTTCTGTCCTGCCTGGGGCTCTGGCCAGTGACACTAAGATGTTATCAATGCAAGTAGGTACAGCCAACATGTTGGGACTCTCTCTCTTTTCTTAAGTGGCAAAATGCATCTACTCCTGAGATCCCATTAAGACTAATAGGCCAATTTGGAGAAAATTGTTCTTATATTACTATTGGTGCACGGGTTTGATGATGAGGATGATATTTTTCTTCAGCCTGTGTATGTGTACATGTATACACACACACACAGTGCCAACTCAAGGTGGCGAACATACCTAATACTCCTTCCTCCTTCTATTTTCCTCACAACAACCCTGTGAGGTAAATTGGGCTGAGAGAGAGGGACTGGCCCAAGGTCACCCAGCCAGCTTTCAGGCCTAAGGCGGGACTAGAACTCTCATACCACGCCTGATTGGCTCTTGGGCTGAGAGAGAGGGACTGATCCAAGGTCACCCAGCCGGCTTTTGTGCCTAAGGCGGGACTAGAACTCTCATACTACGCCTGATTGGCTCGTGGGCTGAGAGAGGGGGACTGGCCCAAGGGCACCCAGCTGGCTTTCATGCCTAAGGCGGGACTAGAACTCTCATACCACGCCTGATTGGCTCTTGGGCTGAGAGAGAGGGACTGGCCCAAGATCACCCAGCCAGCTTTCATGCCCAAGGCGGGACTAGAATCCAGAATCTTCTGGATCTGGTTCTGGACCACTACAGCAAATGGGCTCTTTAGGCACTAATTCGCTCCTCACCCTTCTATCTCTTCCCAAAACAGATCTAAAATATTCAACTTGGCTTGCTCTTGAGGGTCCTGGGAGCACAAAGGAAGTCCTGGGAGGCATATATGCCCCACAACCCGCTCCCCCTTTCATGCTGGGTGCTTGGACAGCAGCCACGTAGGGAGTAAGAAATGGCAAGGGGGCACATAGTTCTGTCCTAAGGGCTTGGGTCAGGGAAACAGCCATGGGCTTGCTGATACTCAAGACACGAGGTGACCACAGCCATCAGTTAAGACAGCTTGAAAGAGAAAAATAAAAATAGGCCCAGTCAGAATGCCTTAATGCTAATGGCAAGGAGGCCTGGGTGAATTTCGAGAAGAGAATGCTCCTGACAATTCCAGATGAGCCGCAAGGAATGCTGATCTTTGCAGGTCCTCACCACTTAGCCTTGGAAGACAAACACTATTTTTATGGTTCAATAAACGGCACATAGTTTATTTGGGCAGGCAATGAAAGTTTGCAGAACTGCAAAAATGGAACAAGTGCAGACAAAACACAGCCACGTTCACTTTTTTACTACCCTCAGAAAAAGCCCTTTGTACGGGTCGCCTATTCTAAACACCATCAGACTCATGAGCAGGATCACAAAGATATCTGATTTATTAAAGAATAGTATGCAGGATCACAGAGAAAGCTGAGAATGATGAAAGCGCGCCAAATTCAAACTAAAAACCCTCGGTGCAAACGAGATCCCTCCCCCCGTAGAATCTTCCCAAGTCCACAATCCCAGGTGCTCCTAACGGCTTCTGATGGTCTGCAGGAAAAGTCCTTGAGCGGAGAAAACAACCCAAACACATTCCATTGTAATGAACACAGATACAGAGCTTGGCACAAGGTCTCACAGCAGCTCCCTCCCAACAGAAACGCGTGTCAGTGCCATGGCATGGGAAACGTTACGATGTACAGTGCGCATGGAAACAGTGAACATGGCACCCTTACTTTCCAGAAAAAGAGACACTCTTCAATAATATCTAGGGATATGCAAAACGCTGTGGCTGCAAAATGTTGCGGACCCAGAACAGCTGTTTTGGCTTTTTCTGAGAACTAAATGAAAGTCCTGCATTTTGCTGAGTTTTATTTTGACACGAAACAAACCGTGGCTGTTTCGAGTGGCGTAGATTTGAGTAGGGACGTGCAAATGATTTCCAACTCAAAATGTGGAAGGGTGCACTTTAAGTGTTCCAAGCACGAAACTAAGGTTTTGAGTGTGAAACAATACACTTTCTTTTTGTTTCATGCACACCCTTCCTAATAACCTAAACTAAACTGAGTGTTCTATTTGTCAAAAATTATATGCTGCAGAAGCTAAAATAGAGAAATTCTGATGTTGTAGATCAGTCTCTTTCACATCTCGACAGGTTAACATTCACAGAAATGCAGAATCATAGATTGAGGTTTCGAAATAATCAAGGTCCAAGGAGGCCGAAATTACGCTTAACTGGATTTACCTTATCTCTGAAGAGGGCTGCAGCTCTGCTGTTGTACTTCTCTTGCAAGGACCAGCAAGGATCATAGTCATCTTGAGACTCTAAAAACTCTCGGAATTTAAGGTTACCACCAGCCTTCATTTTCTCCAATTCAGTGTCTTTCCATTTGTCCATCGTAACAGAGCGCACAAAACTGAAAGTCACAATTCAGCGGCTTCTTATTATACCGGTAGAGTAATCAGCATTGAAACAAAGGCTTCTTGGAGCAGAGCACAGCGGAACTGAATTCGCACTCGAGCAAAGCTACCCCACAGACTAACGGAGGGGAAGCCAGGACAGAAAGGAAGGTGAATAACATCACCAGCTCTGTTGCTCAGCCCCTTTCCACCCCACCACCCAGTGGGATGGGATTCTTAGCGGATGCTCCCTGTTTGCTTATATAGGATGGACAGAAACTGAGCCATATACGCCTTTGAAGGCAGCAACCAGCACCTTGACTTGCACTCAGAAACCAAGTCTTAACTAGTGCAGCTCCTGCAGCAGAGGTGTACCATGGCAGTGTTGTGCCTGACCACTGAGCATGCATGCCACTGCATTCTGGACCGGCTGAAGTTTTCAGGTGGTCTTCAAGCCCCATGTAGAGCAAGTTGCAATAATGTCATCTAGAGATAAGGACATGAGTGACCACATCTCAGGCATCCTGCTCCAGGCATGTCGCTGAAGCTGTGCAAAGGCCTTTCTGGCCATAGTCTCCAACTGAGCATAGAGCAGGAGCAGAGAGTCCAGGAGGACTCTCCGTTTGTAAGCCTGCTCTTTCTGAGGAAACTTAACAGCATCAAGAGTCAAAGGTGGTGCCATCCTGGAATCAGATGGCCTTAAAATCTACAGTTAGTCCAACTTGTTCGGATTGATTCAGAGCCTGTTTTTCCCCATCCACACACTGAGAGCCTCCAGATACTGGGTCCCCAGAAGTCAACAAGCTGCCCAACAGAATAGTTCCCCAGAACACTGGGAAAATCCCCAAGCACTGCAAAGAAGCTTGCGAGATCCATCAGATGTCTGGGTGGGCCATCTTAATGGGCCCTCCTCCCTACAGAGGTTGATAGCTCTAATTGACCCTATTCTCACAAGGAAGTGATCTGTTTATGACAGTGGACTAATGGAAAACTTGCCCAGAACCAGAGCATGACACATCCACTCCTAGCTGAACACCAGATCTTAATTGTGACCTGTCACATGAGTCAGACCAATGTTTACTTGGGAAAATCCCAAATCCTTGAAAAACTGGATGTTCCCCTGAGCCTGTAGGTTGGGTGAGCCTGTCATTGTGGTTTTTTTTTTTAATGACTGGGATTATGTGGTTTGAGTTTGATTGTCCTCAGGTGCCACTGTGTTATTGTTGTTCAGAATTATTTATTCTTGTTCTGTTGGTTTGTTTAATCATGAATTTGCTGCCCAGAGTTGTGATTCCAAGATGGGCAATATAAGTAATATATTATATAAATCAATATAATAAATAATGAACTCGGGGGCCGCCTCCAATGCCAGAGTGGAGAGGTTGAAATCACCCAGTATAGGCATACCTTGGAGATATTGCGGGTTCAGTTCCAGACCACCGCAATAAAGCAAATATTGCAATAAAGTGGATCACACAAATTTTATGGTTTCCCAGTGCATATAAAAGTTATGTTTACACCATACCAGTGTTTCTCAACCTTAGCAACTTTAAGATGGGTGGATTTAAGCATGGCTGGCTGGGGAATTCTGGGAGTTGAAGTCCACCCATCATAAAGTTGTTAAGGTTGAGAAACACTGCACTATATTGTAGTCAATTAGGTGTGCAACAGCATTATGTCTAAAAATAACAATTTACATACCTTAATTTTTTACTTTATTGCAAAAAATGCTAATCATCATCTGAGCCTTTTGCTGTTGGAAAAATGGCACCAACAGACTTTCTTGATGCAGGGTTGCCAGAAACCTTCAATTTGTAAAAAACGCAGTATCTGCGAAGCGCAATAAAGCAAAGCGCAATAAAACGAGGTATGCCTCTATTCATAATCTGGGCAAACTTACAACCACCCCTGCAGTGTGATCAAGCAGCCCAGTGAATGATGCTACCATGCAGCTGGGAGGACGGTCCAATAGGAGCACTCACGGCATGTCCCTTTGGCCCAGCACCATGAGCAAGGCCTTGCATGTGACCACATGCAGAACAGTGTTCCTCAAAAGACTAGGGTCTCCCAGTAAACAACTGCCACACCATCTTCCCTGATCTAGGGTCAAGATTGATGTAAAACATTTTAAATAATAATAGTAATAGTAATAATTTCTTAAATTTATATGCCGCCCAACTCCCAGCAATTCTGGGTGGCTTACAAGGTTAAAACACCAGCCAACATACCACACACACACACCCAGCACTCAAGAATGAACTGCTGACCCCACTCACCATCAACAATAGCAAAGCTCATCTCCTCCCTGGCCCAGATATCTGGGAAAACAGCTGAGTCTTCAATACCTTGGGAAAGGCCATCCAAGATGCTGTTACACAGGGCAGGTGCTGCCACGGAGAGGGTATGATGGCAGGGTTCAACAAGATGACTTTGTTTAATAGAAGGGACCTGGAGCGTGTCCTTTCTACTAGAGCTGGTGGGACAGGCAGAAACAACAGGACGAAGGTAGTCCTGCAAGAGAAATCTGGCTGGACAGATCTGTGAAGGGAACACCCACTTCTTCATCTGGCCAGGTATCACTGATACATGTAATACCTTTCCTTTGTCCACAGTTCCATAAAGATGGTGTTAAGTGATCACTGCCAGCTAGAACGCTACTGAAGAATCAGCTGGGACTTTGTTACCAACAGCGAAAGTAATAGCTATCAAATAACTACATGACCAACAACAATCCAGGGTGCTGGTTATCACCTTTAAAGTCCTGAATGGTCTAGGGCCAGGTTCCTACGGGACTGCCTCTCCCTGAGGGTATCCGCCTGTTCCGTCAGCTCAGGAGGGTGGGCACACTTCAGGTCTCTTCCCTTAACTGTTGCCATCTAGCAGGACCTAGGCAGCACCTCTTCACAGTAGCGGGCCTCCCCTTTGGAACTCCCTTTCCCCTGAGATCTGGCAGGTCCCCACCCTCCTGGCCTTCAAAAAAGCCTTGAGGACCTGGCTTTTCCCACAAGCCTTGGGTAGAGTGAGGATGGAGCCCAGTAAAGTGGTTTGGAGATGTAAAGGGTGTGTTGTTTTGGGGGATGCCTGGAGTTTTGGCGCTGGTTTTATGTTTTCATTGTTTCTGTTACTGTTTCTAACCCACCCAGGGTTATGCTACATAAGATGGGCAGCCATATAAATCTTTTCCATAAATAAATAAAAACAATGGAATTAATAGTAAGCAACATTTCTGTTGTATTACTGATGCAGACGTATTATCGCAATCAGTGACGAACCTCAGATGAACCCCCAAGCCTCTGTGTTTTCCTGAGCACTCCAGGCAGATCCAAATTCCATAGGTCACACTCACCCACTGGGGGTTAAATGCACCACACTCAAAACAAACCTGCAAAGAGAAGGGGAAAAAAACAAAGAGAATTTGAGTTTTCCACGGGAACCCTAGATGCGTAGCAGGCATTGTTCATAAAAATGCTATTAGGAGAAATCAAGCTTAGATTTGTCTATTAACATAGCTCAAGACCCTCCCAGGGGACCACCATCATGAAGTAATGAATTACGAGAAGATATGGAGGGAGAGAGGGACAGAGAGACAATTTGGTGTAATAGTTAAGGTGATGTGGCTGGGAAATCATGAGTTCTAGTCCATCCTCAACCACAGAAGCTGGCTGGGTGACTTGGGCCAGTCACTCTCTCTCAGCCCAATCCACCTCAGGGTTGTTGTTGTATGGAAAATGGGAGGTGGGAGCATTACATATGCCACCTTGAGTGGTACAAAGTATAGGTGGGAAATAATACTAATGAACATGATGATATGATGGAGTTGTTGTTGTTTGGGTAGATGTGATGATGAAGGAAACAGGCTTTGTGAAGAGAATTCAATGTTTATAGCAGAAAACTGCTTCGAACAACATAAAAGCAGACACATCTGGACACCATCAGAATCAAACTGACAATTTAATAGGAAACAGAAGATGGAACATCTAATCCAATCAGCCAGGATACATCCACATGAAGATTCTGGAACAGACTATGAATTATTTAATTTTATATCACATATGGGTTAAAACTAGACCACTGAAGGCAGCAGGCAAGATCTGAGCTAGAAGACATGTGGTCAGAGCAGAAGTTCAGTCTAAGGAACTGACTCTGTACACTTAACGGAGTGAGAGAGAATCTGAGGAACAATGGAAAGAGACAAGAGATGCTGTGGAACCAATGCAGGAAAAAAAAAGCCCATGATGTAATGATTAAGAAGTTGGATTAGGACTGGGGAGACCCAGGGACAGGTCCATCCTCAATTGTCAAAGCTCCCTTGGTGGCTTTGGGCCAGTCACTCACACTCAGCCCAACCTACCTCACAGAGGAAAGAGCATACTGCATCACCTTGAGCTCCTAAAGAAAACGCAGCAAATAAATCAAGGAAACAGAAAAAGTATTCCCAGAATTTCAAAGACAAAAAGATTTAAGTGTTTTTCTGAAAAAAATATCACAATAGTTAGGAAAAGATGGAAGATGAAAGTGTTGGGCAATAAGAAAGAGCACTGACTTAGCTTAACACCTAGCAAGACACGACATGGAAAGCTATCTCGATAAGATAGTTTTTAAAGAAGGTATGAGAAATCAAAAGAAAATGTACAGCTAGGAATATTCAAGGGTAATCATGGAAGATAAGAGGCAAAATGTGATAAATGAAGACCCAAAAAGGTTATATTATTAAAACTTTTTACAAACAGGATTAGAGAATGATAGAAATATCTGTAGAGAATAACTGCACTAAAAAGCGAAACAGGGAAAACCACACAGCAGCTGTCGAATAGCAAATCACCTAATGCAAACAAAATATTCGCTGAACTGCTTAAAGCTCCATGAGAAAAGGCTGTTAAAGTGCCAACAGTTCTGTATCAACAAATAGGGCACAGGGCTACATGGCCAGAAGACTGAAGATGTGTATGCCCATACTGAAGAAAGAAAAATTAGCACAATTATAAAGATCTTACAAAAAATACAGCCATACGTGGAAAGAGAAATGCCAAACTAATAGGAGATTTCAGAAAAGGCAGAGGGACACAAAATCATATAGCTAACACCAAGAAGCATAATGTAGAGAGCAAGCAAATTAAAAAAGGAAGTTTATCTTTTAAAATTTTATTTACTGACTTTATTTTTACTGACTAGCTCAGGTCCTTAATTGTGTAGATCAGTGTTTCTCAACCTTGACAACTTAAAGATGTGTGGACTTCAACTCCCAGAATGCTGGTTGGGGAATTCTGGGAGTTGAAGTCAACAAATCTTAAAGCTGCCAAGTTTGAGGCACTGGTATAGATCATGCCAAGCTATGGAACACGTTAAAGCTAATGGATATGCCGGAACATCTAATTGTTCTTCTAAAAAAATGTTTACAATGGACAAGATGCCACCCTCAAAAATTAGTTGGAAAATAATGATTCAGAACAGGGAAGAGATTAAAATGACAATGCATATTGTTCCCAGATTTAACTTAACTTGTAAGAATGGAAGGATTAGAAGAAATCACAGCTGAAATCAAAACTAGAGGTTGAAACAGTAATAATGCATTACTGCTTTGTTAACTGAAATATTTAGAAGAGCTCGTTATTAAAGCAAAAATGGAAAGTGAAAAAACTCAATTAAACATTAAAAAAAGGAAACATCAACCAGAATGTTTAGTGAACAAAGCTGATTCAAAGAAGTGAAAGTGATCATTTTTCTTCAACTCAAGTATTAATGAAGGTCAACAATGAACTAGAGGAAATTAATCCTGAGGAGGAAGGCAATGACAAGCTTAGATAAGACCCAGAAGAGTAAAGCTTTATCAGTGGCAGGATCAGAATAGTTTGGATTAGCATTGCGCTGTAAATGATTATACTGAACAAGAAGATACAGATAGTCCTCAACTTATGACAGTTCGTTTAGTGACTGTTTGAAGTTACAGTGGCAATGGAAAAAGTGACTTACAACCAGTCTTCGTACTTATGACTGTCAAGCGTCCCCATGGCCACATGATCAAAATTTGGGCACTTGGCAACTGCCATGTATTTACAATGGTTGCAGCATCCCTGGGCCATGAGATTGCCATTTGCGACCTTCCCAGCTGGATTCCAACAAGCAAAATCAAGAGAGAACTGTGTGATTCACTTAACAACCACATGCTTCACTTAGTGGCCTCAGTGATTTGCTTAACGAACGCCACAAAAATGTAGGGTCGGGTGTGGTCACGTGATGTCTCGCGTAATGACAGCATTGCTTAACAACACATTTTCCAGGCCCTACCCTACTGTGGTCAGATGTCGGGGACTACCTGCAACAAGCATCTAAAATAAGAGCGTAGAACGTCCTCCGTGTGGAATTTTTGGCTCAGGTTTCTAGATTTTAGAACAAATGCTGAAAATACACTATTCATACACTGCGTCACTAGCACTGGCAAAAATGCTAATAACTTTGATGTAGTGCTCTGAAAGAAATGGGTTATGAAACCCTGAAACCTCCGTATGAGACTGCCATGAAGACGTGAGAGCTGAAGCTGGAGAAGCGGGGATCAGGACACGCCTGCACGGAATGGTCATCCTCTTCCGCCAAGCGTGCAACTTCAGGAGGGACGCACGCTGGCCATCAATGGGGTGACAGATGCCGCAGCCCGATCACCCTCCTATCCTGGAAATCAGTACTCCTCAGGCCAGGTAACACTACGCAAAATGGAACTGATGCTCAAGACTGAGAAACGAACAGGCACACGCGCACTGCGCTGAAAGGGCAGACGACAACGGCCTACAGTTTAAACCCTGGAACCGATTTAGCCGCATCAAATCTGAAGCTTCGGCTTGCTTCCAAACGTGGGCCGAGTTTCTGGGCCGCCTGCGCCATGCCTGCTTTGCTTGCGTATCAAAAACAGTTCTGGCGCGGGGATCAAGGAAGCATCTGTGGAAATCTGGGGGGGGAGCTGCAGGAAATCAATGTGACATTTTCAAAAAATTAGAACGAAAACACAGTTAATGATAGATGAGAGAAAGCGAAGCGTGAAGAAATTGTTCAGCTGGTTAGCAGGAAGGCTGATGCTAGAACAATGAAGTATTCGTGCCCCATTAACGCTTTCAGGGCCGGTGTACATTCCTCAGGAAATTCAGTGGTAGTATTCAGGAACGCATATTATCAAATTGTAACTTATAGGATATGTATTAAATGTGGTATATAATTAGCTCAAGCCACCCACACAGAGATTATTTCCACTCTTCCTACTTACTAGTCGTTCCACACATTCATAGCAATTCTTTGCTCGTTCAGACATTTTCTCCGTAGTAGTACCAGGAGGTCATTCAGTGGGATACAGAGAATCCATGGTTCATATTAAAAATGGAAGGTAAGCCGAACTTACACTAGTTCAAGTATTTCAAATTCACCCATTCCAAAGCAGATGTCCTTCAAGGATAAAGTGCTTTGACAGACCTTTTTAAAAACACTTTATTCCAGGGAAACTTTTCTGAAGATTAAAACTTCCTTTTAATCTTTTTAATGGCGCTTCTCCAAATACGGAACATTCATCCTGCCTCTGGCCTTGCTGTTTTTCCAACAAGTAGGACAGACTTCAGGCTTTTAAATTCGTTTATATCTGTTCTCACAGTATCACTGTAAATGCAAACTGACCTTAATGGTGTTTATTTCCAAGTAAGGAGGTAGAGGAGAGCATCCTGGATACTAAATACTTCTGATCCTACTATTTAAAATTTATTTTACAGCTCAGTCCTATTGCACATGAATCCTGTTCATTCTTCAGAAACAGATCTTGATTTATTTTAATAAGACTTACTCTTAAGTGAGGGTGAACACCAGTTACAAACTTATTTTCTTATTGCACTGGGATGGTTGTTGTTTTATCTGTGGCTGTGGACTACTTTGTATCTAACAGAACTAAAACAAATAGATTGTCAGTGTTTATAAACAAGAAGAATTTGGTGTTTTCAGAAATAGCCTTGCAAACAAGCATGAATCAAGCAGTTTAGTCATCAGGACCAATACTTTGTGGCAAATTGGTCCAGTAATTTGTATGGTAATATAAGAACCATACACATTAATTATCTAATGTGAGCTGAAGCTGATTCACTGCTGCTTAATCGTGTGTGGCTAAGAAGGTAAACCAAACGACTTACATTGTTTTCATCTTGCACTCTCACTTCTTTAAGAACCTTCCTTGTTCTTGGACTTGCCATGGTCCTGGAGGGGAAAAACAATCAGAGCACACAAGTTTCAAACTGCACAGGGATTTAGCAGAAAAAGTTACAGGGGTTCCCTGGCTTGTCAGTCTGAAAGCAGCTAGGTGGTCAAACAGACAGGAATTAATTAATTAATTAATTTAATGTCGCTGCCCATCTCCCCCAATGGGTTCCTTCCCATTACAGGTAGTCCTCACTTAACGACCACAACAGGGACCAGAAAATTGGTTGTTAAGCGGTGCGGTCATTAAGTCACTACATGACTGGACCCAATTTTACGACTGTTTTTTACAACAGTTGTTAAGCGAATCCAGCTTCCCACTGGACGTTTTTTGCTGGAAACTGGCAAAAAAGGGCGCAAATCATTTCACGTGATCGCAAGATGCTGCAAACTGGTCGTAAATGCAAGCCGGCTGCCAAGTGCCTGAATTGCAGTCATGTGACCGCCGGGGTAGTGCGACACTTTGCGATGGCTGTAAGTGTGAGTACAGGCTGTAAAGCACTTTTCCCAAGGCTGTCGTTAAACAAATGGTCATTAAGCAAGGACTACCTGTAATATCACAGCTTTAATATCAATATGGTTATCCACTGCTGCAGCTTGAAACAGTAGTTTTGAGCACGATCTACATGCAGTGACAAAACACAATTAATGCCAGATAGGAAGAAAAAAGCAGGACAGGTTCTCTGGCTTAGATCACAATCTGCAAGCCATGCTTTGAAAGGGAACCAGCATTTTGACTGCACTGAAATTCTTCAATGTTAACAGAACTGGTGTTTTGCATCTAATAAATACTGTCGGAGAAATGTACTTCCGCTATGAAAAAGACGAAGAGGATAATTCTAGTGGAACATCATGACGGATACTTGTACCACGAATGATTTTTATAGCAGACTTTGTATTATTTTTTTTTTTAAAAGAATTAACTTTTATTTAACAGACATCATTCTGAAGGATGCTCATTCACAACTGGGAAAATCCAAAATGTTTTAAGCTTTAACCAGTAACCCTACAAAATAAAATGTTTAGAAATCCATGTCCTGTTCTGGCTTTTATCATCTTTTGCTGATAAAAGCCAGAGGAGCAGAGAAATTTTAGGGAAAACCAGAACAACTGCCGGGAATTCCTACCCCACATGAGAAGGTGAGAAGGGAGTTAAAGGCAAGCATTTTCTGCAGAAATTCCCATCTGGTGGACCTGTACCTCCATTCCTGATATTTAGGAAGCTAAAAACCTTGGTTTTCCAGCATATGAGGTTGGGGTGTGAGAACTAGCTGCACTTGAGGTGACTGGCTGCACTATTAATATAGTATATAATCATGATCTGATGAGGTTAAGGTAGAATTGATGTTATTAAGATGTGCTTATTTATTTACATGTCAATTTATATGCTGTTGACATTGTTGATATTTTTGCTGAAAGCTGCTTAAATCCGTACCAACTGAAGCACAGAAACCTAAAATCAATATAGATCTGGGCAGTCAATCAGTATCCACAAGGAAACCTCTACAATCTGAAAGAACAGGTTATTAGTGAGTGTAGAAAGATGGCTTCTTTATAGACTTGTCTATGTTTAAGATTTGAAGCAGTCATTTCCTTTAAATAACTGCAATAATGAATGCACTGTCAAGGTGCTGAGCCTTGTGGAATAAATGGAGCCTTGCCCCTCCTCCCCCCAAAAAGAGGGAGGACAAGATCAAGATAATTAGACTGCATTATTTTTGGCCACTTCTCAGCAGTGTCTTTCCTCTTCAATGAAACTTTACAGAAAAAGCAGTTAAAACTCTGCAACAAACTGTAGTCAAATGAAAGTGGATCCCAAATCTTTATGAGGAACATACACTAGTCTCTTACAGGTCTTCTTCTAAAAAGCTCTTATAGATCTTCTACAAATCCTGGTAGCCTAAACACAAACATAGTTATATCACTTGGTTCGGCTAAGTTTTCTTTGGAACCAATATGAAAAGATAATTATTTTATTTCTTGCTTAGTAATTATTTTTTGCTATTAGTTCATTTGTTTATGTGTCCCTACATAATTTTCCATTTGGGGAGGGCCTAAGCAGAAATGCCATTGTAAGAATTCTTTTGAATAGCTCCAGTATTCCAAAGTCATGTGGATTACATAATGAAACATTGTTGGAAAAGATGCTGAAAGATTGAAATTAAATAAACTTTTAAGGGGATTGAAATTAACAGAACAAAAAAAATGCTTATCTCTTCATAAACAATAGTTCATAAAAATAACTACAGCTGATTAAAGTTAGAATCTGCATATAGAATCATATGTTACAAGGGCAATTTTGAAATTGTATGCTTCAAGGAACTCTGTGGGTGGGTTGCTAAGCTGTTCTTAGTGGATGCCCAGGGACAGTGATACATCAAAATACAGGAGGAACAGAATTCTGGTGATGGGGTGAAATGGAGGATCTTAAACAAAGGCAAAAAATCCTTTTTCTAAGCAGTGTGTGGGGAGAATTTACAAGATGTTTAACTAACGCCGTATTATTGTACAACAACAACGTTCCTAAAAACCCACAAAACCCACTTCAGATCAAAAGGACCCTGACGGCCAATCAGGAAAGTACACACAGTTTGGAATATAGTAAAGCTATTTTTATCTAAAACGTTCCGTGTTGGTATTTCCCAAATATTTAGTCCTGAGTTAAAACAGAAAGCGTTTGATTCTTGCGTTCTTTTAAAAAGGAAGAATGGGCTATACTTCCAGAACGGTGGCTTTTCTATGGAGTATCTTCCTAGTCACCAGATGACAAACCTAACAGGAAAGGGTTAATATCAATTCTGGCTAGAAGGTAGGGCTTAAGGCCTGCACTGACCTCCACTGAGTGTGGCTTAACCCATTTATTGTCTATTCCACTGAAACAACAAACGAAACAATGAACTATGGTAGGTTCCACTAAAACATACGGTAATGGAAGGACACACAAAATAGCATACCACAGTTAATAAAGTTACATTCTGGGCCACTGATACTCTCTTCATCTACTAAATAGGGTGCGGCTGTTGGTCCATCTCCTGGTGACCAGAAAGGAACTTCATGGGAAGTCCAACCACTGTGTCTATTTAAGACAAGCCAAATGAAATGGAATGTACTGCAGCAGTATTCCTAAGGTGGGTCAATATAATAGCCTATAGCACTCTATGTGATCCAGTGTGGCCAAAATTGGTATCCGAAGAGACAAACTGATCTGTTTTTAATGCTTTGTAAAGGTAGGTAATTCTGACTCAAAGCTATCCATTCTAGCCACTGACTTTTCTTAGAGAGTCAGGTAGCTGGTGATGAACGCAGGACAAGGCAGTTTTCAACCCATGTGTTAATTGTGGAGCAAAAAACTTGTCTGCCCAATTACCTGTTTTAATGTATATTTGATGTACATCCTCTGAGTCCTCTGGATGTCCAGCTTGGGTGTGCTGGGACCAGGCAGAAACAGGAGAGCGCAATCTGTTGCGCTCCACAGAATTGAGAAATTGATCTAAGGCATGAAGCAGTGATATGGCTTAGAAACCTTATCCTGGTGGAATACACATCCATTCCTCTTAAATGAATACGCCCCTATCTCCTAGTCCTTCCAAGTCAAGGACTGCCTTCCAGGTAAGAATATTGAACTCCCCTGTCTAGTGCAGCCTTTTGACCCTGGAGGAACCCTTGAAATATTTTTCAGGCCTTGGGCACATTCAGGCTCAAATACAGGACAGAAGGTACAAAATTATTACATGCGTTTCATGGATAGGCCAGTATATATGCATTAGTTTAAGTGTTCTTAAACTAAAAATAAAGAAATGAAACGTATCTCTTTAATGTGAAGTTGCCCAAATTTGAAATAATTTTTTTAAATAGATTGTGATCTCCCAAGGAACCCCTAGTGACCTCTCGGGGAACCCTGGGGTGCCACGGAACCCTGGTTGAGAAACCCTGGTCTAGTGTGTTTAAGGGCTGCAATCATTAAGACCTTGAGTGCCATTGATAAGGCCCATGTAGGGAAATGCTGGATCACTGGGAGTGAGAGAAGGAGGTGTGTCTCTAAGGAATGCACACATAAGAGAGTGGCCTGAAAGTAGTTCTCTTTGACTGTCTGGAGAATGGAGCTTAAAGTGGCTGGCTATCCATACAGCCTGAATGTTGCTAGTTCTCTCTCCAGCCATGCCTGCACAGAGCCCAGTGGCTCAGGCCCCTTGATGTTGGCTCGCAAAACAGCAACTGCATTATGTGCAAGTAGATTCTGCTGGCAACGTGATCCTGAAACAGTAGAGGAAGGCACTGTATCACTCTGCAGTGGAGGCAAGTCAATAGGAACAAGTCCAGTGTTGTAATCTTCATGCCCCTTAACCTTCCCAGCTTCATAAGGGTCAGACTTTGTGATGCTAGAACCTCTCTTCCATCTTGAGAATCACTCCTGGGACCAGAGCAGCTTTCTTTCTTTTGTATCAATGGTAACTCTCATTTGCAGAACCCACTTGAGTGATGTCACCATGTCTGAGGCTAGATTAACAAGGCCCTGTTTGTGGAGACAGGGAAGTGTTCAGCTGAGGTGTCCAAGCTCAGAGAGTGCTCTGCTTAGTAGTTATCTGTGTTGGAACAAATGTGAAACACCTGTGCTCTTAAACGGCCTATGAGAACTGCCCTCACCTTGATGAATATGCTTGGTGCTAATGCCCAACCAAAAAGGAATACTCTGAATTAAAACTAATCATCCTATATAGAAACTTGAGGAACCCTGTGTTTCTGATTAAGAAGTGTAGGTAAGTCCGTGACAAATCTTTTTGTAAGGGAGGCAGGGGGACTTTGAGTCAGCCTGGCCTAGTCTCTGCAGTTTTCATGGCAAGATTTTGGAAGTGGTTTGTCATTACCTTCTTCCTAGGGTTGAGGGAGCCTGGCTGGCCTAAGGTCACCCAGTTCACTTTATGCCTGAGATGGGACTAGAACTCACGGTCTCCTGGTTTCTAGCCTGCTGCCTTCACCACTACACCAAACTGGCTCTCCTGACAAATCTACTGAACCTAAAATATTGTGCAGCAGGATGATTTCTGCTATTGATTTTAATGACTCCTTCCTAAAGCTTTGATGGAGACCCAGTCAAAGGAATTCCTGGAAGTTTGGTATTCAGAGAAATCAACCATCAATAGACACATAGAGATAAACCATATTTACATACCATTCAAAAGAGACAACAAAAAGCTAAGAAGGAAGCAAAAAGACCAGGACACATCCCCTCCAGCAGTCAACACCCAGATAAGCAGGGACTGACACCAGACAAACTATCTAGCAGTAAACAACAGCCTAATCAAGGAACTACCAAGGAAAAAAAACCACACACCCCTCCAACACTGGCAGGGCAAGCTGCTGTATATAAACAGGGAGAAAACCCCACATTCCCTTCCACTGACCATTTTATCTAGTTGGGAATCAAGCATCTGCAAGCAAACAACCAAGCTCAGAGAGCACCAAGGACTCCATGGAAGTAGGAGTTTTGGTCTTTGATTTGAAAATATGGTATCAGAGTTATCTTGAATCTGCCTTCCTTCTTCCTTTAGAGCTGAAGAGCTTCTTCTTTTAGAAGAACCTTGCCATGAAATTGGCTTTTGACTGGTGGCCATTTCCTGATGTTGTGCCACAGCTTCGTTATGCCACGGATATAGCTGCAACCTGTAGGCAATCTACAGAGATGTTTGCCTCAAGTTCTGTTGTTCAGCCCCATTTATTGATGCCCTCTCATAGCAGAGTCCTACCTGAAACAGGTTTTCTTAAGCCTTGAAGCAATGTACCCATTTTGCTTCTAAAAAAACCCAATTTCCTCAAAATTGACTCTATGGAGGGGGGGGAGAGAGAAGGTTTGGGAAAGGAGTGGGGGATTGTGCCATTGCACAATTGTGTCCAGTGCCTGAAAAGCTGCCATCTCAAAGCCTATAGTATAAGCAGAAGCAATTTGCAAGCCAGAGTAAAGAATATGAATGTGATACTCTACAGCAGTGGTTCTTAAACAGTTTGACCCAATCACCCATTTTCCCAGTCTTAAATAATGTCATTACTCTCACAAAAAAACAGACTGATGTTTTACACAAGTGCTCAGCAGTGACAGTCCCAAACTGGATCCTCAACTCACAAACAAGCAATTACAAATTGCTCCATTACCCCCAGGATATGCCCAATTTATGTCCCTTGAAGTAATTACCCCCAGTTTAAGAACCATTGTTCTAGAGCAGTGTTTCTCAGCCTTGGCAACTTGAAGATGTGTGGACTTCATACTTGGTGGGGAATTCTGGGAGTTGAAGTCCACGCATCTTCAAGTTGCCAAGGCTGAGAAACACTGCTTGAGAGCAACAGAAGTCTAATGTTAGCACCCCTTTTGGACTTTTTGCATGAAACAGAAAAAAATGAAATCATGATTTATGGATTTGACAATTAGATATAACAATGGACAAGAGAAATAATGAAAGCTATGCTGTAAACTTAGAGTAAGAGTTTATGTAAATGTGTATTTATATCTGTTGCAAAGGAAGTCAAGAGTCATTCTTTTTCTGTATTTTCTTTTTTTCTTAATTTTGCACTTTTGGCTTTACTCTTTTTCCACTGTTTCTCTATTTTACTTTCTATTCTAATTATCATTCTTTGTTAGTTTTTATCTTTTTATCCTGAAAATCTAATAAAGTTTAAAGAAGTCTAATGTTAGCCACATCATCCTCTGCTCCTATAGCAAATAGGCTTTCCTATATACCATTCAGAAGCCAAGCTCTTTATTCTTCACCCACATCATAACTAACCATTTCAAATTAATTGACAGGTAAATTTGGGGCTCAGGTAACCATGGACTGATTGCGGGCAGCACATAATTCTGATGCTTCTATTTGTTACTCTTAATTTTAGGCCACCAGGACTTCAAAGCAGTCGTGACTTTTGGGATGTTAAACCAGTGACAAGACATACGAGTAGCTCAAAAACCTCTACTTGCACAGACGTAAAGTATCTGCCATCTATCTAACTGTTTCAAAGAAAACACTTGGTTAACAAGAATAATAGATGAAAAAGAACCAGTTACAGATACTAAATGGATTATTAACACAATTCTGCTGTATATAAGTCTCTGCTTTGAGTTTCTACCTTTTTGATCCCTTCAAATGATCCTTAGACCTGGCAGGAGATGATGCGAATGATTCATACTTAAGTTTTAAGCTTTTGTCAAGAAAGGGAGCATGCATAGATGTATTAATACTATAATGAACCAGCACCCACTAAACAATGCTGTACCAAGCACTTTAGAAATGCTCAGTATGGGAAATATATGCCTCAATTTTTCAAAAGATTAGAAGCTTGGGTAAAAGTCAATTGTATTCTTTTTTCCATGTCTTATTTTTAATACTCAGCATGGCCCTTGGTCTCACGCTAATAAGACCAACAAATGGAAACAATTTCATCTCCAAGATCTGTTACCAACTTTGGAGATGAAAGTAAAATGCCAACTAGACAGAAAAGGTTTGAAAGCCTTAAGATTGATTTACATTAAGTTTCCTTTTTCATATCATCTTCATGTCACAAGTATCTAAAAAGACAATGCACTGACAAATAGTCTGCTTATTTGCAAGGTCAACACGTTCCCTTTTGGAAATATGCAATCTGTGTAATAATGTTAAGGGGGAAATATCAAAGAAACGAAGGCAAAATGCAACACATTGCTGGTGTAGAATAATTTGACTTCTAAAATTCCAAGATGCTAAGCATTTCTAAGGATTTGAGAAGTCCCTTAAAGGGAGGAATACCAGACGGTTTGTACTGCAGCTCAATGGCTGCATTCACACAACATGCTTGAACTAATAACAGAATTAACCCATTTTCTGAATTTGCACAATACATCAACCTATGCAAATGGGTTGAATTTACACAGCATACAGAGCAAAAAAGACCGCCCCCCCAAACAAGATTTCCAATTATCTCTGCCCATCCTACAAGTTCCAAAAGAGTGGGCATGCTTTAGGTCCCATCAGGATCTTGTAGGATAAAGTAGGATCATCTTTTGGACCCAGAATGGGTGCCTTCTCTGTAGCAACACCAAGATTTAGATGGCCCTGGCCACGCCTGCCCTTAAGTCATGAAGCCCTAGTTCTTCTCCCAGGCACTCGGTCAGAACAGTATATGATCTTGCCATGGATGGTATAGGAAGTCTGTGTTTTGTCTGATTTCATTATTTTATTGTCTTATTCAAACTGTACACTTCTTTAAAATACTTTTTACTCACCCAGACTCACTTGGCAAGTAAGCAGACATCTAAACTGACTGACTGACTAAATAAATAAATACTGATCAGATGTTACATGTTGCACAAATGCAGTCTTTCGCTAAGCTGGCTGAGTGTGTTGCACAAATACAGCCACTTTTTTAGCCGGTCCATCCCCCTTTTCCAACCTGGTATTTTTCAGAAGTTCTGAACTACAACTCAAGACAGCATAAGCATATACTGACCAGCCCCAGATAAGCAGGACTTCCATTCCCATCCCCATTGGTGATATTTAGCTGAGAATGATGAGCATTATAGTACAACATGCCTGGAAGCCTCCAGACATAAACATCTCTCAAGATCTGAGCATGCTTCCTTTCACCATAAAATCCCAGAGCTAGAAGAGACCATTTGAGCCACCGAATCTAACCAACCTCCTGCTCAGTGCACAAATCCAGATTAAAGCCTCCAAGATAAATGGTTGCCTAGACTTCACTTGTGCACATCCAGTGAAGGGAGCTGGCTACCTCTTTGCATTGACAGTTCTGCTTTCAACTTGCACCTACTGTTAGGATTTTTTTTTTCTAACAGCAGATCGGAATCTACCTCCCGTTACTTAAATGCATTAGCCCATGGCTGCCCTCTGGAATGAAAGACAACAGGTCTTGAGCTTCGGCAGGACATTTCTTTATTTAAAAGATCTGTATGGCTTCCCACCTCAAAGCCCAACTCTTGAAAGAGTATTATTGTATCTCCCCTCCCTTTTCAAATCCAAGCAAGCTCAACTCCTTCCACCTCTCTTCAGAGGGCTTAGCTGCTAGTGCCCTGATCACCTCTGTCCCCTTTCTCTGAACCTGCTCCAATTCCTCTGAATCCCTTTCACCCCGCAGTGCCCAGAAATGGACAAGACCCTCAACAAGGCGGGATCAAAACTAAGCAGAATAAACTGGAACCACGGTTCCTCGCCGATTTGGAAATGACGCTTCCCTGATGCAGCCCGAACTTGCACAGGCTTTGCCCGCAGCCCCCTCCCCACCCATGGGGGAGATGAATCGGCCGCCAACTATTACCCCAAGATCTTTTTGGCCAGGACGAAGAGTAAGCTAAGGCCCTCCCATCCCCCCCACCCTTATGCATCTGTGGCGGATTCCTGGGGGGAAGAACCTTGCATTTTCCGTGCTAAATTTCATTCATTACTTTCCCAACCCTTTTCTCCAAGCCCATCTTGGATTTCAGGGCTGTCTTGTAGGGGATCAGCCCGCCCACCCAACTGGAGGTCCCCTGCAAACCCCCATCTCTGCATCCAAGGCACTGGAGCCGATCCTTGGGGCACCCCACTGGGGGGCTCCTTGCCCACCTCCCTCCCCAGAGTCCCTCCACAGTCTTGAGGGGAGCCAGGATCCAAACCAGGCGCCCGCCCTGGAAAACAGGGGTACAAGGGGAATGGGGGGAGGGGCGGGGGGAGGGGGCTGGATGTGGCCTGAGAGGGAGGGAAGCCCCCTCGCCCTCCCCTCCTTGTCTCCGGAGCCAGGGCCAGCTTGGGACATACCCGACCAGGCGGAGGGCAAAGCGGCTACTCCGGAGTCGGCGAGCGCAGCACCGTCGCCGTCAGACCCTCGACCGGCCGGTCAGCCTCTCACCCGGCTCTTTTTCGCCTCTCACTGCGCAGGCGCGCCTCCGTCACGGCCGGCTACGTTGCCACTTTGCAAAGGATGCCGGGTAGCCTTGCCGAGCCGGGGTTGGGGGGATGGGGAAGAAAGGGACCGCAAGGCTGTGTGCGCCTGCGTCAAGTGCCCGCCTCCTCCTGAATCGGCCGCCTCGACGTGTCTCCGCCGGAGAACGGGTGATTGACAGGACCACGCGCATGAGGGGCGGGAACGGTCACGAGGGGAGGAGCGGGCGCGCGGATTGGTGGGCTCCGCGCGAGCCGGGAGAGAGCCGCTCATTGGTGGGGACGCGCGGCGCTTCTGCCTGGGTGATTCCCGGGTATGAGAAGGAGGTGGTTTCGCACCTGCCTATTAGGGACGGAGGTGGAACGCTGTCAATGTGGCGCTGGTTGCGGGTGGCGTAACGGAAAGGAAATCAGGACGGCTTCAAATATATGTAAAGAATTAAAATGATTTAAAGCCTGACCTAACTAGTATCTTTCCAGCTTTAAGCCTGCGGGAAGGTTGCAACGTGAAGCTAGGCGTGCAAAGAGAAACGCCGGTTGAACGGGCCGGTTTCAGAAAAGGTATTAGTCCACGACTGTATGATTTCTTACTAGTTTTCTGCACTTCATTCTGTATATCGTTGCTTTCCTGAAAAGCAAAGTGTGCGATAGGTCTTTTTGTTCGTTGTTTATTCGTCCAGTCGCTTCCGACTCTGCGTGACTTCATGGACCAGCCCACGCCAGAGCTTCCTGTCGGTCGTCAACACCCCCAGCTCCCCCAGGGACGAGTCCGTCACCTCTAGAATGTCATCCATCCACCTTGCCCTTGGTCGGCCCCTCTTCCTTTTGCCCTCCACTCTCCCTAGCATCAGCATCTTCTCCAGGGTGTCCTGTCTTCTCATGATGTGGCCAAAGTATTTCAGTTTTGCCCTTAATATCACTCCCTCAAGTGAGCGGTCTGGCTTTATTTCCTGGAGGATGGACTGGTTTGATCTTCTTGCAGTCCAAGGCACTCTCAGGATTTTCCTCCAACACCACAGTTCCAAAGCATCGATCTTCCTTCTTTCAGCCTTCTTTATGGTCCAGCTCTCACAGCCATATGTTACTACCGGGAACACCATTGCTTTAACTATGCGGACCTTTGTTGTCAGTGTGATGTCTCTGCTCTTAAGCATTTTATTGAGGTTTGTCATTGCTCTCCTGGTCTTTATGTATTGTATGTCTAACAACGGTGCCAAGCCATCTTTAAGTGAAAGAACATTCAGAGTGCAATTTGCATGCCTTAGATGCCTCTGCAAGGTGAGTCTTCTCCAGCCTGGTGCTCCCTGGAAAGATTGGGGCTGCCTGTTTCAGAATTCCAAGCCACTATGGCTAGCAACCCAGCGTTCTGAAAATTGTTGTTGTTACCCTCCCAGTGAGAGCCAGTTTGCCCTAGTGGGTAAGGTGCTGGACAAGGAACGGAGAAACCTGAGTTCTAGTCCTGCCTTAGGCTTGGAGGCTGGCTGTAGAGAGTAAAGAAGATGACTCACAGAGATAGGCAAGATCTGTTACTAAAGTGAAGAGGGGAAAAACATGTCTTAAGTCCAGACAAGCAGGAAATACGCAGAAGAGACTCAGACAGACACCTCCCTAATTCACATGAGTATAAGAAGGGGGAGGAGGTGCATCACAATCAGACCTGCAGGGTTCTATCATTATAGCCCCTCTCAATAAAAGTAGGTTTAGCTTTCCTGTTGAGTTGATTTTCTGGTCTGGACTCCCTGGTGGGGCTGACCCAGGCTGGGGTGACTTTGGGCCAGTCTCTCACCCTTAGAAAGAAGGCAGTGGCAAACCATGTCTACAGATGTTGGTAAGAAAACTTCATGGACTTGTCCAGGCTGACTCAAAAGCACTAAACCAGGGTTTCTCAACCACGGTTCCATGGAGCCCTAGGGTTCTGTGAGAGGTCACCAGGGGTTCCCTGGGAGAACATGATTTATTTAAACAATTATTTCACATTCGGGCAACTTCACATTAAAGAGGTGAGTTTCATTCTTTATTTTTAGCTTAAGAACACTGTTAATACATATACAGGCCCACATATGAAGCGAATATAGTAATTTTGTAACTTCTGGCCTATATTGGAGCCTGAGTGTGCAGGGGTTCCCTGAGGCCTAAAAAATATTTCAAGGGTTCCTCCAGGGTCAAAAGGTTGAGAAAGGCTAAACTAAACTAAACTAAAATCTGATAGGGGTTGATACAGACTTCAATTAACAATGTCATTTGACAATTCACGTACATAGCCTCAAGGGGGCACTGTTAGATAGTCTTATTTACCACCACCACTACCCTTCCCTGTTTGAGAGCCTGGTTTCTTCCTGTGTTTCTTTCTCTGATTCTACCTTGGGTTAATTAATACCCGAGTGAAGAATATCCACATACGATCTAGAGCAGGGTTTTTCAAACTTTTCAAACATGGCCACTTTAAGATGGGCGGCCTAGAATTCCCCAGCCAGCATTGTGCAGCACTGATGAGAATTGTACAATCTGAATTGTACATCTGAAACCGGTTGAATGAAATATATTGGAGGGAAAAAATGGTGAAGCTGAAGCAGCATGTTTAATCATATAGTCCATCCTCAGCCCTGGAAGCTCATTCGGCCCTTCATTCTCTCAGCCCAACCTACTTCACAGGATTGTGGTTTAATTCTTTCCAGTTCAGGAAGAGGCAGTTCCGTATAGCATTTGAAGATGCAAGATTCTAGCTCCACTCATTCTTGTCCAACAATCATTTGATGGCAGGGCGCCATGAACCATCTCCTGTGGAATTACCAGCTTCTCATGCTCAGCAGTGTGTTGGCAGCTATCGAGGGGATTGCCCTGATGCTGATGGCTTCTTCAGACATGAGTTAGTATCATAAGAGGTAGCCTGAGCCTTCATGCTCAGAATAAGATGGGTGGAGGGGAATTGGGAGACCAAAGACAGATCCAGGCAGGAAAATAATACAAAGATACTATACTTCCAACTCCTTGTCCTCATCTTTTTCATCCTAAGATCAGTTTGGAACTGCTGCTGCTTCCTCTTCTTCCTTTCCCCCTGCCCCTTTCCTTCCTTCCTTCCTTCCTTCCTTCCTTCCTTCCTTCCTTCCTTCCTTCCTTCCTTCCTTTCTTTCCTCTCCTCCCTCCCCCTCCCCCCCTTCCTGCCACTGTCTTTAGTTCTTTGAAGAGAAGCATTGATTATTTGATCTAGGGAAGCAAACCAGCCTAACCAATTCTTGGTAGTAGGAAGGGAAGGAGGCATCAAGGAAGGAGGAAACGTGGCCGAGACAAAAGGTTGGTGCCTTTGTGCAAGTGTGATACTTGGCGGCAGAATCAACTGGCAGCCAGCAGGTTGGACCCAATCTAGGTTTGAGTGCCACACTCTGCAATGGAACCCATCCACGTTTTCAGCTGCGGAGGAGAGTTGAGTGGTCGTAAAATTGGGTCAGATTCACTTTATGGCCACTTCGCTTAGCAACCAAAATTCCGGTCCCAATTGTGGTTGTTAAGCAAGGACTACCTTTACGTTACAATTCTGCTATTACATGTTACTATAATAAGGCAGCATTCCATGCTGTCTGTTTCTTGAACTGGTCTACCTTGAAGGACCGACATCAATCATGAAAATGTGTTGAAGGTTCTCTCTGCCCCCGCTTGTGCAAAACAAGATCAAGGTGGGGTTATTCTTGGGTTTCTTTCTCACCCGTGCTTCAACTTCTGGGCCATGTAATTGCTTCACTGGATTAAGTGGTGTTACTTCTTGGCTCAGCTTGTTCCTTTTCTTACTGGTTCGCAGTGCCTATCATTTCAAAACACTGCTGTTCCCCTCCTTAAAAGCTTTTTCTGAAAGTTGGCACATCAATCAATAATCGAAAAATGCATGAGTGGTTCCTTCACGCTGCAATGAGCTGCTTTTCAGCCGCTAATCCTAACGTGAGCTGGGGAATGAGTTTTTATAATTATTGGGCTTTGACCCAGATGCTGAAACTATCTCGCCTGGGTGCCTGATATTATGGAGGACCCCGTTTAATTTGAGTGTGGGAATTTATGAGTGTTCGCAGCTACTATTTTATGCTATTTGTATTGTTTTTTAATTGTGGTTGTTTTTATTCTGTTTTTATTTCATTTTTAATTGTTAGCCTCCCAGAGTATATGTATATGAGTACAGGTAGTTCTTGCTTAAAGACCACAATTGGGACTGGAATTTCAGTTGTTAAGCGAAGTGGTCACTAAGCAAATTTAACCTGATTTTATGACCTTTTTTGCAGTGGCCGCTAAGTGAATCACCATGGTCAATAAGCAAGACGTGTGGTTGTTAAGCGAATCACGCGGTTCGCCATTGATTTTGCTTGCTGGAAGCTGGTTGGGAAGGTTGAAAATGGCGATCATGTGACCTCAGGATGCTGTAACAGTCATAAGTGCAAACTAGTTGCCAAGCGCCCAAATTGTGATCACATGATGGGGGAGACACTGTGATGGTCATACATTCGAGGACCAGTTGCAAGTTGTTTTTTCAGCAGTCGTAAGTCTGGACTGTCACTAAATGAATGGTCGTTAAGCGAGGACTACCTGTATATGTATAGGAGATGGGCAGCTATATAAATTCATTAAATAAATAAATAAAAACATGGAGCAAAATTGCTTATCAATTCTACATTATGTGTTTGTGTGTGAATATGTACACACATGTGCATGTACATATTTCTGTAACTGTTTTGCCTTTATCCTTTGATTTCACCCTGTCATTAACAAAGCCTTTTCTCATTCCAGTGCCCAGCATCATCTGATTATTGCTTTCTCTCTCTTTTCTATATTTTTTGTTTGATATATGATCCTCCTTGTTCTTTATCTCCTTCTCTTGTACCTTCATCTTTCATGGTCAGCCACGACTACACAAGTCTGCTTGAATTAGTTTGATGTTCTCAGAGCTAAATAAAACAATATAAAACAATGTCACCTACCATTCCGCCCCCTTTCTTTTTTTTACTGCTCAGTAAGAAAAGATATTTCTTCAAGAAAAGCAAAAGGATTTATACTGGAAATGGTAGGCTTAGATTCTTGGCCATACTATCAATTTTATATACGGAGATGCTGTTTCGTCAGTTATGGCCGTCACAAAATTTCAGTCCCGGTAGGTGCTGTGCAAACCCCAGCCTTGAATTTATTGGATCTGGATAAAAAGTTACCAGAGATTTAGCAGCTGGGAGCAGATGTAGAAATTCTGCTGACAAGTGGCCCATGATGGGATGAATCATGGAAAAGAATTTCCTGGAAGGAAATCCAGTTTGCGCTCACCTTCCATTTAATAAAAATCTGGCTTTTTCAAAATAATTTACACTACTGAGCAGTCAGGCCTCTTTACTCTTTTTTTTTAAAAGCCCCATTCCCAAGCCTTTCCCTTTCCCCTTCCCTTCCCCTTTTTCTCTCCCTAAGACCCTTGTCTAGCATACTAGCTAAGTTGTTGGACTTGAATCAGGGAGATAAAGGTTCAAATCCTTCCTCGGCCACAAACTCCCCGCGTAACTTTAAGCCCACTACTTTCTCTCAGCTCAGCCTACCTCATAGGATTGTTGGGTGGATAAAAAGCAGAGACATGGTGGAGAAAAGGCAGGATGGAAATAGAATGTATAAACAACTTAAGTGGATGTGCTGAATTTATTATCACGGTCTTCTGCCCACTGGCGGTGCTACAGTATTTCCTCATCTTTTCTACTGCTTTATTCTTTAATTGGTACGTGAAAAATTCATTTTGTCCTTCCTGAGTTAAATGACTGTTCTTGGGCCACTCCGATCAGTCTACCTCGCAGGGTTGTTGTGTGAGGGGAAGTCAGCATTATGTATGCCCATTTGCATTCCTAAATAGAAGTTGGGTAATCAGCCTAATGAGGAAGTGAATAATGGGAAGGCAGAGATATCCCCTATCTTTTGGAGGTGGGGGGTGATATCTTGGAATTACAGCTAACACTGAGTTTATTCCCAACTACCAAGAGAATGTATAAGGGAAAGAACACAGAAATAAAGTCAAGTGGAATTGCTTATGATTGTAAAAGCTCTTATGATTTACTGGGTTTCAGAAAGACTCAATTCATGTGGATAAAAACTGCAGTGGCAAAACAGCACTGGCTGGAGATGAAACAGAGACTTGGTTCTTTAGATCATAAAGTGGTTGGAGGGAAGAATCATTCAGGTTGGGAATGCAGATAAATAACATGCCACAGATGTTGAAACAGCGTTGAGAGTAAATAAAGCCGTTCAAAATGAAGTGACATATTTATAGAATCTACTCTGTAGTAATACATTAAAAAAAATAAAAATAAAAGTTCTTTGCCATCCCAAGCTACATAAATCCAGGGCAGTCTCTATGGAGAAATTTACATGCAGGATCTCTCCACTGCAGCCGTAAAGCAAGCTGAAAATTGAAACTATTTATCATGTGGGTTTCCGTTGCCGTTCAGTACAGAAACTCCATCCTATTGTGGAGAGATGATTATTATTTACTAGACAACCCCGTGACCCGTTGGGTCATCCTTGAGAGAATGGTAGTGCGGTCTGATGTGACCAGAATGAAATTTAAATTTTAGGCTGACCATATTTTTTTCACTCCAGTGCTGGACAGTCCCATGATCATCTAAGAAAAGTATATGTCATAAACAGTAAAATAATTGTAGTGGCAAACTTCAGTAATAAGTCAATATTTACTTACCTAAACAGAGAAACAGAATGACCACAGATGGACAAAAAAGGAGTGGGAGCAACTTCTGACTTCCTGCTGGCTTCCCCCTTTGACTTTGCTTCTGGGAAGCCAGCAGGGAATGTCAGGATCATGATCACATGACCATGGGGATGCTGCAATAGCCCCAACTTTGCAAATAAAACTGCTCCAAACATCATGGAAATTTCAATTCCACAGGAGTAATGGGTCCTGGATTTTTTATGCATTCTTTAAGTTAGCGGATTTTAGGTCCCTTGATTCAAAAACTGTTGCAGTATAATGCACCGTTTGGGCCAACTTGAGGGTACAAACAGACAAACACAATGAGAATTACAGTTTTTGTTGTTTATTCGTTCAGTCGCTTCCGACTCTGCATGACTTCATGGACCAGCCCATGCCAGAGCTTCCTGTCGGTTGTCAACACCCCCAGCTCCCCCAGGGACAAGTCCGTCACCTCTAGAATATCATCCATCCACCTTGCCCTTGGTCGGCCCCTCTTCCTTTTGCCCTCCACTCTCCCTAGCATCAGCATCTTCTCCAGGGTGTCCTGTCTTCTCATGATGTGGCCAAAGTATTTCACTTTTGCCTTTAATATCACTCCCTCAAGTGAGCAGTCTGGCTTTATTTCCTGGAGGATGGACTGGTTTGATCTTCTTGCAGTCCAAGGCACTCTCAGAATTTTCCTCCAACACCACAGTTCCAAAGCATCGATCTTCCTTCTCTCAGCCTTCCTTATGGTCCAGCTCTCGCAGCCATATGTTACTACGGGGAACACCATTGCTTTGACTATGCGGACCTTTGTTGTCAGTGTGATGTCTCTGCTCTTAACTATTTTATCGAGATTTGTCATTGCTCTTCTCCCAAGGATTAAGCATCTTCTGATTTCCTGACTGCAGTCAGCATCTGCAGTAATCTTCGCACCTAGAAATACAAAGTCTTTCACTGCTTCTACATTTTCTCCCTCTATTTGCCAGTTATCAATCAAGCTGGTTGCCATAATCCTGGTTTTTTTGAGGTTTAGCTACAAGCCAGCTTTTGCACTTTCTTCTTTCACCTTCATCATAAGGCTCCTCAGTTCCTCTTCACTTTCAGCCATCAAAGTGGTATCATCTGCATATCTGAGATTGTTCATGTTTCTTCCAGCAATTTTAACTCCAGCCTTGGATTCCTCAAGCCCAGCATGTCGCATGATGTGTTCTGCGTACAAGTTGGATAGGTAGGGTGAGAGTATACAGCACTGCCGTACTCCTTTCCCAATCTTAAACCAGTCTGTTGTTCCGTGGTCTGGTCTTACTGTTGCTACTTGGTCGTTATACAGATTCTTCAGGAGGCAGACAAGATGACTTGGTATCCCCATACCACTAAGAACTTGCCACAATTTGTTATGGTCCACACAGTCAAAGGCTTTAGAATAGTCAATAAAACAGAAATAGATGTTTTTCTGAAACTTCCTGGCTTTTTCCATTATCCAGCGGATATTGGCAATTTGATCTCTAGTTCCTCTGCCTTTTCTAAACCCAGCTTGTACATCTGGCAATTCTCGCTCCATGAACTGCTGAAGTCTACCTTGCAGGATCTTGAGCATTACCTTACTGGCATGTGAAATGAGTGCCACTGTTCGATAGTTTGAACATTCTTTAGTGTTTCCCTTTTTTGGTATGGGGATATAAGTTGATTTTTTCCCAATCTGATGGCCATTCTTGTGTTTTCCAAATTTGCTGGCATATGGCATGCATACCTTGACAGCATCATCTTGCAAGATTTTGAACAGTTCAGCTGGGATGCCATTGTCTCCTGCTGCCTTGTTATTAGCGATGCTTCTTAAGGCCCATTCAACCTCACTCTTCAGGATGTCTGGCTCTAGCTCACTGACCACTCCGTCAAAGCTATCCCCGATATTGTTGTCCTTCCTATACAGGTCTTCCGTATATTCTTGCCACCTTTTCTTGATCTCTTCTTCTTCTGTTAGGTCCTTGCCATCTTTGTTTTTGATCATACCCATTTTTGCCTGGAATTTACCTCCGATGTTTCTAATTTTCTGGAAGAGGTCTCTTGTCCTTCCTATTCTACTGTCTTCTTCCACTTCCGCGCATTGCTTGTTTAAAAATAATTCCTTGTCTCTTCTGGCTTACCTCTGGAATTTTGCATTTAATTGGGCATATCTCCACCTATCGCTGTTGCCTATGTATGGTGATAGACCCCAAAACACAGTTAAAATACAAAGCATCCAATATAAAAGCCCCATCCATAACAGAAGCTAAGCATAACTGGATTTGGTTCAGATCCACCAACTTCTTACCAGCAATTGCTATATAACAGAACTGAGCCACTTTCTTGGAGACTTTGGGACACTTTCAGTTAGCAAGAAGCACACCGTTGCCTACTGAGACCAGCCTGAATATTTTGTGATAGAAGTGGAGATTAACTCTAACTTCCAAGAATGAGATATGGGACTGTTCAGAAGGACATGAGCAATTGATTCAATGTTGGTGTCTGAAAGATTTTGGTGGGGAATATTACTGTATTTCCCCTCCAGGTGGGGTGACTGACTGTGCCAAAGTGCCTTTCTTTGGCATGGCACAAGAGTGTGGGAAAAGTATGGGTGCATGTACAGTAAGCTTGTTGTATCAGAGATGTGAAGTATTAGCTCTATCGCTCCACACTTCAAGCTCTAAAGTCAGCGGCGTCTGCCGGAGGGATCAAAATTGGTGAAGACGTTAGATGGAACTTTGTGATGCAAATTCCTTTCTATGTGTGCCTTGCGCACATATTCCAAAGGGGTGGGGCTTGCATCACGATATCCCATCTGCCATCTTGCTAATTTTGACACACGCATCTCCTGTGGACACTGCTGTCCAAGGTTCTCCACTTGACCACAGGGTTTTTCCAGACTCTGCATAGATAGGGATTGGGTGAGACAAATCAGACATACAGGGGTCCTCGCTTAACAACTGCAGTTGGGACCGGAATTTCAGTTGCTAAGGATTCCATTTGTTAAGCGAGGCATCACGTGACCAGACCTGATTTTACAACCATTTTTACAGAGGTTGTTAAGCGAATCAATGGTTCCCTATTGAACGGGCTTGTTGGAAGCTGGCTGAGAAGGTCGCCAATCATGACTGCATGACCACAGGACACTGCAACCAGTTGTAAATGTGAGCTGGTTGCCAAGTGCCCAAATCGTGATCATGTGACCGCAGGGGTTGTGTGACAGTCGTCACTTTGAGCACAGGTCATAAGTAACTTTTTTAGCCCCGTCATATCTCCGAACGAACATTAAATGAATGGTTGTTAAGCAAGAACTATCTGTAATCTGATTCTTCCATGGGGAAGTGTGTCTGTCAGTACAAGCTAGGCTAAGGATTCATCTCTGTAAAATTATTTGAGCCAGTCCTGTCACAAATGGGCTTTAATAAGGGTACATCCAAACTCTAACTGGAGGAGTATATTTGCAACTCATCAAGAATTCTGAGAATAGATCTCAGAAATTTAGTTTGAATTGTTTCTAGGGCAGCAATATCCTTCTATGCCCACGACTCTGCACCATTCAGCAAAAAACCGTAGCACTTTGGCTTTAAATAATTAATTGCCGTGGGCATGTAGTTATTCCCCTTATGGCTTGTATATCTGGTTATTGCATTAGAAGCGTTTTGCACCTGCAGGTTACGATTTGAAGACTGAAATTTCCAGAAGGCCGAAAACAAATGCCTGGATATTAAAGGCCTTTACTTGCTCAATTTGGACGTTATTAATTTTCTAGGTATGAAACTGACAGATACGCTGGCTCCTAAGAACAACATTTTTGCTTTTTTGTGTGGTTGATTTTCAGCATTTTGGCCTGAAAAGTAGGTTCATCCCAACCCCACTTGTGATAGAGTGAATAGCAGGAGCAGCATGCAGAAAAATAGAGATTGGATTATGAGAGAGACAGTGGAATTCAGGTGTGGGAAGTGCTTGTGTGGTATAATTAATACAAAAATTAAATAATAGAGGAGTCAGGATGCATCCCTGCTTGAGGTTGGAATAAGCAGTCAATTCTCCATCGTTTGCACATTTAACCTGTATTTCAGAGTTCTTATGAGGCATCATTATTAACTGGAAAAGAAGTGGTCCATAAGAGAACTTCCCTATTTCCACCCTAGTAGAATTGACTCAAATCTTTAAATGCAGCCTAGAGAAAGCTCCTTATTAAACTGGGTTACTTCATGAACAGTGGTACAATAGAATACATTAATCTGCTGTTGAAAAGCCTGCTCTAAACCCTGCTTATTCTACAGCTATTTTTTTTTTTCTTGGCTCAGACAATCAGTGAGTTTTTGATAGAGATGCTTCACATAAAATGCACTGATTATTCAGAGCAAGCTGATTGGATGGTAATTGGCTGGGTGGCTCTTATCTTTTTTGTGAATCGGAATTACTGCATAATTTCTCCATGCTATTAAGAATCTGCCGGGAATTATCAACATGGACGAATGGAGGAGGGCAGAAATCTCTGTGGCGGGATTTTGAAGAGCGGCAATATGGGATCACATCTCAGCAAGCGGGATTTTGGGAGCAAAATGTGAAAAAGAATAATTTCTCCAGATCTGCTTCTGTAAACAGTCCAGAAAAGCTCATTTGGCAGCCAAACAAAAAGAGATGAAACTATTCCTTCCTTCTCCAGCTATTTTTTGCATATCCCTGAATCTGGCGGTGAAGAAGTGTTTTGATCCAGAGGCTGCTGAAAAGTTTTTTGATTTGGGATCATTTGAAGTGACAAAGTAGCAGCCTTTTTAAAATTTAATATCTGTAAAATATTTATTTAGAGGGAGATGGGCTACTTTGGCTTGGGGATTGTATTAGGGATAATATGTATGTTTCTTCTGATCTTAAGAGAGTAGTTCAATGAAAGTTTTTTTATGGGCACTGAACAAAGTTAGAAAGGATTGACCATCAACTTCATTGTGCTAGCAATGGAAACTGTTGAAGGGGACAATTGCATACAAAACGGGATTACCCATTATAGTCCCATTTTGGTTTAATAACCAGAAGCTTGTTAATATGATTTTAGGAAGAAAAACATGGTTCAAAAATGTGAAGGTGATGCTGAGTCTACCAAAAATTCATAATTCATCAATGCATAACAATTATGGATTTAATACAGCATGGGCTAGCAAAAAAATATTACCCTTTTTCTTTAGAAGGATGGTGCTGCCCTGGATCAGCAAACTTGGATTGATGATACCTGTTCACTTCCTGCTCATAAACTGGCTTTTTACCAACTGAATAGCAAGTCTGGTCAATATTATTCTGTGCAGTTGAGAGGTAATGGTTTGTTTAGAAAGGGAGGATTTTATTTTTTTTGATATATGTATTTTGTATAAGACAGAGGATTTAAGCAAGAATTTTTGAAAAATGGATAACAAATGTGATCAGTGCAATAAGTCAAAGACAACTGCAGAATGTGTTTGGACAACTTCAAAATTGTGCTGTGCTTTGTATCTAAAAAGATGGTGAATATGTTAAGAATTAACATTCCTACAAATGAATATGCTAAATCCTAAACAAATGTCCTTTCCCTTTTACAAATTGTTTGTATCTTATATACAAGGGAAGTCATTAAACATTAAAACTGCACAAGGATTTTGTGGACACCCTGTATATATACATGACAAAATATGATTTAAACATACATGGTTCAGCACATGTGACCACAACCCAACCATGAATATTACTTTCCCTAAAATGTGAATGTTCTTAAGGACAAAAATGTAGGAAAAGATTGTTTGCTTAATTGGGCGATCCCTGCATTTTCTAAATATTTATTTACTAGACCATGATTATAGAAAGTTTGAGAAACATTGGTTTAGATCCTGTGGGCTGAAAAGTCTTGTGGCTCCCCTCTTTGGACAACAGCCATGTGTATTACTTTAAAGAGTATAAATATAACATTCCCTTCCTTCCTCGCCATAACACATTGTCTGGAAATTCTGAAAAATGTAATTTCAGGACTTTGGAAGGTATCAAGCTAGGAAGACTGGTGTAAAATTATCTAGCCGACCCACATTTTTCCATCACATGGTAGATTCTCAGTTCCATCCCACCTGATCCACTCGCTGAAAGGAAAATGGGTGTCCTCCCACCCATAAAATATACTGTTTAGAATTCATTATCATTTGCATAAGGCTGGTGGTCTACAAGGAGCTGAGATGACTTTAGGAAACCTCAGAGAACTTTGTACCTAAAGGATTGTCACACAGAAGAGGGAGTGGACTTATTTTCTGTTGCCCCAGAATATAGGACCAGAACTAGTGAGTTAAAACTACAAGGATGCAGGTTCAGGCCAGACGTCAGGAGGAACTTCCTGCCTCCATGAACTATGAGCTGGTGGAACAGGATGCCGCTTGAAGTGGTGACCTTCCTTCATTGAAGGACTTCAAACAGAGGCTAGATGTTCATCTTCAGAGATACTTTAGAGCAGGGTTTCTCAACCTTGGCAACTCTAAGCTGTGCGGACTTCAACTCCCAGAATTCAAAGCTGGCTGGGGAATTCTGGGAGTTGAAGTCCGCACAGCTTAGAGTTGCCAAGGTTGAGGAACCTTGCTTTAGAGGATCCAGCCTTGAAAAGAGGTTTAGACTGGATGATTTCTAAGGTCCCTTCCCAATCTATGATCATATGGTAGATACATCCTCAGTTATTAATCGTAAGAACTAAGATCAGCCCCTCTGAGTGTCTTTTGGAAGAAAATCAGGCTGTAAATCATAAAGATATACATAAATACATTTTTTTTTTGCCTAAGTTGCTGCAGGCAAACCGTACGGGGATGGGAGATTGTATCTGCCCTGCTTTTATACCCCAGGCTGACTACTTGTGGGTGACAACATGTTGGAGACATTCAATCAGGACTGCTCTAATGTGGCTATTGTTCAGTCCTAATGAATAGAAAGTTTGTACCAGTTGATTAGATACCAATGCAGCCAAGGCTGCTTAAATGCAGCCAATCTTTCCCTGAAATTGGCTTGCTTGCTTTTCTCGTGCAAGCGATTTGAAAAACCTTTTATCGCAAAAGAGAGATACTTCCTTATGCTCGGCAGGGTTGATTGGCAGATCTCAACCCACAAAGGAGATCAGGAGATCGAAACAGGTCACCGTTCGGAGAGGATCTGTGTCCATTTAGGTCCGTGAATTCTGGGGTTAGATCTTTGACATTCACAGACCCAATTCCCTATTCTTCTTTTTCTTTTTCACGTGGACTCAGTAGTCCTACAGAAAGTAGCTTCAAAGAATCATTTTCTGATACAGGAACTCTCTTCTGACCAACGTGTTAGTCCCACTTGTGTTGCTGGAGGACGTACCAATGTTATAGTTTACATACATTACAGAGGGCCGAGACAAAGATCGCCGGACGAGTGTTTCAAATGCCGCCCCCCCCCCCAGCTTAGGCACTTCAGCACTAAACTGAGGGTGGGCATCTGCACTGCAGAGAGAAATGCCTGCCCAGGTGAAGATCTTTCGTGAGAGAAGCAGGACTTTCTGGTCAGGAGGGAAAGAAGCAAGAAAGCGCTCCTTTGCTGTTGATTTTCCAGTCCTGCAGAGACTGGCGAATTCCCACAGAAGACCACTTCCATCATTCTTTTTCCATAAGGGGAAGTGGATCTTTTGATGCCACCAGAACTGGCACCCAAAAGGTCCTCTTCTCTCAACTTTCCGGCCACCTCTGGATTAGCAAGAGAAGTCGGAGAGACTTTTTTTGGCCCAGCACACGAGGCCCAAATTCCCAGCTGCCAAAATTAAAATGGGGCTGAAAGGAAGTAGCTTGGACCCAAGGAACATGACCTTACCTTAGTAGCCTCAGGTGGCCAAGAGGAACAGGCCCCCACCCCCAAACGGACCTCAAGATAATTCATTGCAGAATGACCCCTCAGCCCAGTTTGTGCTGGCAGAAAAACACGGCTTCTGCTGTCCTGGGAGAGCACGATTATGCAAGTTTCCTTCACTGTCAGTCAAGCCCGGAGGGGGCAGCACAACTGATGGTTTCATCACTTGGAGAAAATCAGAGCTGCGCCGTCACAGCGCAAGTTCCACACATGTATGAAACGGGCAGAACTTGTGCTACAACAGCACAGAGCTGCTCCCGTCGTTCATCCCGGTGGACCCCTCGGACTTCGTATTTGTCAAGGACACATTTAGAACCTCAGAGCCATCGAGGCTGGTTTATTTCTTCTGCCTTTGAGTGATATAATAATAATAATAATAATAATAATAATAATAATAATAAAAAAATAGGATAATTGATGTGGCAGTACCAGAGGATAGTAGAACAGAAGACAGAGAATTGGAGATCACAAAGTATCAAGATCTGAAAATCGAAGCTGAAAGAGTATGGCATCAACGGGCTGTGGTGGTCCCAGTGGTTATCGGCACACTGGGGGCCCTTCCAGAACACCTTGGATGGCACTTAGAAAATCTGCACATTGACAACATTTCCATCGGTCCATTACACAAGGCCACACTGCTTGTTTCCAGACGTATACTACGCTGATACATCACGGCATCCCAGGTTCTTGGGAAGAACTCAGTGCGAATGAAGGCCACAACGGGCTGCTGTGATTTCACATTGTTGTGTATAATGACAATAACTTACAAACTCTACCAGTCACCTACAACAAACGAATCCATTCCCAGTGGCTATGTCCCCACAACTCTGTGGTGTGGTTGCTCTGTTCAGTTTTGGCTTAGCCATTGTGGTTTTCAAACCATGGTTTACCTTTGATGGCCTTGTGTGAACCTCATGGTTAAAGACCCAACATTTTATGATCACTTGAAGAAGGTGTTACCTTTCACCGTCTTATGCGGGAATAAAGCTCAGGTGGCAAACAGTGAGCCGTTCAGGTGCCACAAAGATTCTGTCACCCAACCCTTGAACGAGCTCCATACAAGATCCAGCAGTAACATCTGCACAATAGGCCAGTGTTTCTCAACCTTGGCAACTTCCAGATGGGTGGACTTCAACTCCCAGAATTCCCCAGCCAGCTGGCTGGGGAATTCTGGGAGTTGAAGTCCACCCATCTGGAAGTTGCCAAGGTTGAGAAACACCAAGAGGCTAACCTTGGCTGTGATGAACCTTGATTCGCTTTTTTTTTTTAGGGGGTGGCTTACAGTGCTGGATTAATACGTCGCGCAAAGCGGGGGATTGGATTAGTTCAGTAGCCAGGCTACGGGGGCCGTGTGAACGGCGACTCCCGCGTTGAGAAAGAGACACCACCGAAGAACAGACCAGGTCTCAGGCGGGAGGCCCAGCTGTAGCCGGCGTTGCCCTTTTAAGAAGCGATCGCCCCTCGCCCACCTACCCACCCCTCCCCCCCCGCTTCATCCGAGGAAGGGTTCCCTACCGGGGGCTCTTCCCCAAGCGGCGAGAGCAGCTGTTAGCGGGGCGCAGCCGGGCTGTTCCCTGGGAGGAGGGCGAGGAGGGCTGGCGGCGGCGGCGGCCGGGGGGGAAGAAGCCCGCTCCGGCCGCTTCTCGGGCGCTCTCCGCTTCTCTCCCGCCGGAGGACGCCAGCGCCGGGCGATGGTGGCGCTTTCGGGAGCAGCTCGGTGAAGTCCGCGCCCGGAGCGAGCGCGCGTCACCCGCGGCGGGGAAGGAGCCAAGATGGGATGTTGCACCGGGCGCTGCACTTTGATTTTCCTCTGCACTTTACAGCTGGTAAGCGGCGGGGGCGGCGTTTCTTTCGGGGAGGGGGTCCGCATTCGGGCAGCGCGTCCCGGAGGCGCGGGACTCCAGTCCCCATCGTCGGACGGCTGGCAGTCTTGCCCGCCGCCTCCGGGAAGCGCCTAGCGAGGGCTGTCTGCCCGGCGAGGCTCTCCCAAGCCGCCTCTGTCTCCGAGTTGTGCCCGCAACGACTTCGGGGTTGGGTTCACACGACATCCGTAAGGGGCTGAGTGCGTTTCGCCGTTGATCCCTAAGCGAATCCAGTGGGCTGGGGTCGCCCGCGCGTGAACACCACACACCCCCATCTAATCAAGGTTAATATTCGCTAAGCTTAGCGTACCGTGTGAATGCTGCCGTTTTGACCCGGCGAAGCGTGCAGGGTGAATGCAAGCATTCCAGGGGTACCCTAGGTGGGGTTTTGGCTTATTCCCTGCTTAGTCCGGCAACCTTAAGAGAACCCCCAACACAGGTTTTAAATTTAAATCCAAATTTTTATCCTGACCAGTTGCTCTGGCTGAATGTTCCACCTTTTCCCTCTACCCTGTCAGGAAAATGTTAAAATGAAAAGACAGTAACTCCTCAAAGCGTCAACTCCCTGAAATTGGCTTGTGCATCCTAAAGTGATCCGTAAACTTGAGGATTGTGTGGTTTTTTTTAAAAAAAAATTGCTAACGTTCAGATTTAGTTGGAGGAAGCCGGTGGAAACCAAATTGCATCCCACCCCTCAACACACGGCTGTGCATTTTCCATTGGGGAAAAAAAGGTTGTCGAAGTGACCGTGAAATAGCCATCTACCTGGGGTGTCCTAAACTTTGCCTTTGGATGGAGTTGCATGATTAGAAACGTTTCAAGTGGAATTGTTCTCTTTTAAGGGCTTTCAAACTACTTTGATGTTCCTTATGCAGACTAGAAAAATAGTAACCTAAAAGCATATTCCTGACCGCTCCCTTTCAAGTTTATTCTGTAAGGCTGGAAGGGGGAGATTCCCTTCCAGGCTAGCAATTCTTTAACAAAGGATGCAAGTCCATAGCTTTCCCAGACAGATTAAAACGGGGTATGTAGCTGGAAAGCAAGTTGTATGGTGTGTTTAAGTCTCCTTTTTTGGCCACCCAATTCCATGTTTGCTTAGCCCCGTCAATAATTTTCCTCTCTGCCACTGAAAGCCAGTTCTTGAAATTTTTGCCTTGCGTTTTTGGTTCATTTGTCTTTCCAGACAGGAAGGACAAATGAACTAATTTTTCAGTCACTGGGTTAACGAAAAACACCCCAACCAGTATAGTTCATAATGCCCTTCTTGATCATCACAAGTCCCGTTAGAAACTTCCAAAGAGAGGTCACTTCTCCATCAATTCCAGGGTGCCAAAATGTTCCAGCAACCTTTGCATTGCTCCTAATTTTGCATTCACCCCCAGTAGCTCCGATATATATAACTTGGCCTCTCCATTGTTTAGGGAGAGCTTTGTGCTACTGGCGCAAATCAGAAAGCAAATCAATTGATTGTGGGCAAATTAATACCCTGCCCTCAAAGAGAGCTAAAGGAAGAAATCACACACCCCGAACAAAGGACACCAAGTTGCCAGATTTGCTCCCGAGCCCTTCTTTTGCAAATACACATGGCCCAACCAAAACATTGCTTACCTTTTTTTTCTACCCACCTTATTCTTACTACATATATGAGGATTTTTTTTGGAAGGGTTTAAGGTTTTGGTTTTTTTTTTTAAGGTATGTATATGTAAAGAAAACCTCTCTCTCTGTGTGTGTGTCTGTGTGTGTGTGTGTGAGAGAGAGAGAGGGATGGGGAGAGGAAAGAAATAGAATCGGTTCCCCTTTTGTTTTGGAAAAGGACTGGCTTGGTTATTCAGCTTGATTGGATTTTAAAAAAAATTTCTTTGGGGTTTTGTGTTTTAAAGCGGGCGGTCCTTTTTCGGTCAATGCCCCACAAACTGAGTTCCACTTGCATTCACTGGAGTAGCCAGGATGGGATTTTGCCAAAGGTCATCATTTATCCTGAGTAATGTATAAAGCTCCATTGAGTGTGTTAATACTTTTTTTTTTTTGCTGCTAGATTGCACAACATGTGCTTGGCCAAATGCCTGGGATCTTGGCCAGCTAGAAACAAACAACTTAAACACATACACACACACACACACACACACACGCATGCACGGACGCACACAACATTAGGGATTGGAAGTACAGTACAGTTGATGCTTGTCTGAAAGAGGTCTGGGATGGCAGATTAATGCAAAAAAAAAAGTATCCCTCTCTCTTCCGGCAATTCTTCATACTTGCTGATCAGTGATGATGAAGAAAGATTTGGCTGTTTTGTGATTGTAGCTCAGTCCTGGCTGAAGGTTCTCCTCCCTGTGTCCATTTCTAATGGGAGCCAGGATCTTTCTCCTTTTAAAAGGGCAATGCTTGTTCTACTTCTTTTTTAAAGAAATTTGCTCATCTTCTCAGTGCCAAAAGACACTGCTTTGGGGAGGATTTAAATTAAGGCTAGAGGTTGCCAGTATCTTAAAATCAGGAGCCTTGAAGACAGTGTTTCTCACCCTTGGCAGCTTGAAGATGTGGGGACTTCAACTCCCAGAATTCCCCAGCCAGCTTGGAATTCTGGGAGTTGAAGTCCCCACATCTTCAAGCTGCCAAGGGTGAGAAACACTGCTTTAAGATATGATGTAAATGAATTTTCATTTGGGTATAAAATTTGGGAAAAGGAAGGAACTAGAAGGCATATGGGGGTGTGGGGAAGGGAAACAGGATTCATGGATTGTCCTAATCCATGCTTAGCCTAAGTCTGATTTGCTGAATAAAGCACAATAGGCTCAGTTCATGTAAATAAACATACTAAGCCCTAAAAAAAAAAATCCACAGTGACAGGGGTAGATACCAGTCAACATCAAACAAACCCTATCGTGGTTTGATGTCACTTGGTGAAAACAGCTTGTGTTGGCTTAAAAGTAAATGCATCTCATTAAAGAAATGTGCCCTTTAGTGTAGCGGTCATTCATTCAAGAAGAGTTAATGATTCCTCTACGTTTCCCACTGTAGGAAATGAGGCTTGAACTATTGGAAAAGAAAAGAAACCAGGATTCATGGTTCTGCTTTAATGTTATACTTGCCCTTTGTCCCTTAATAGCTGTAACTCTATCATGCTTCTACATTTCCCCCCCTTCCCCCAGTAATTGTTGTAGCAGGTTGTGGGTTTCTGACAAGCGTGGGAGTTCCTTGGTATCCAAGATACCAGACAAAGAAACTCAGGCATGCTTTTTTAGAAAAAAGAAAAAGAAAAAAAGTGTATGCATGTTGCAGGGGGACCCATCCTTTTGAAACAGCACTTGGCTTCCTTTCTCAAGCTGCCATTGCTGCAGAATAGTGTTTCCCAACCTTGGCAGCTTGAAGATGTGTGGACTTCAACACCCAGAATTCCCTAGCCATCAAGGCTGCCTGGGGAATTCTGGGAGTTGAAGTCCACACATCTTCAAGCTGCCAAGGTTGGGAAACACTGCTCTAGAGACTTTGTCTGGCATTTTGCCTTAATGAAAAAGTAGACTTCCAAAAATGCAGCACTGGGGGAATTTCTAAATAATTCGCTCAATGCCTGTGCCTGAATTTTTCCTCCTTTCCACCCATTCCCAATCTTCTCTCTTCAGAATGAGATCATAAGCGACTGGCCTTACTCCCAGGGAGTTCCTGGCTGAAGCTGTGAGATTTTTTTCCCCCTTCTCCAACTTGTTCTCTTCCAGATGTGCTGGAATCAGGATTGTTGGAGTAGTGTGGGTCAAGCACATCTGGAGAGCATCCAGATAAAGACGTTTGCCCATGTTGGTTTCCAGTCCCTCCGGGAATGGTGTGACATCGTATATCAGGATGACAGTAGAACTTTGCGAGCATCATCCAGCACACCACAATCACACCAACAAATGGTTTGGACATAGGAGCGGTATTTTGTCCATGCGCGTTCATAGATTATATTGAGGGTGAAGGTCCTTTGTTTGCTTCCAGGTCCATCACGCATTGGGTATTTCCAAGGCTCTGTCATTGTTCAGCTTTTCCCTGAGAACAGTGGGAAATCTTTTGGGGCCGGGAGGTGAGAGGTCTTTCAAAGGCTACCAATTAAAAGCTGTTGGGTGGCATTGCCTAATGGTTAAGGCATGCTCCTTGAAATACAAAAGAGCTGAGGGTTCCCCCCCTCCCATCTTTATCCTTGTCTTTTTCCCTGGCAGGAGACCTTGGGGGTATCAGTCCTTTTATACAGTATGATCATTTCCAATTCCCTGTTTGTGTCTCAGTTTTAAAATCTTTCTCACTATCCAGAAAACCTTTTTTAAAATCACATGAATAAATAAATTACAGCATGGTGTATAATGAAGTGATTGAGAGATCTGGCCTAAAGAGATAAGATAAAGCCTCCTCTGAGTTGGGTTTGACTTCTAGACACTACATAGACTTCCGTGTTGTTTTCTTGGCAGCAAGGTAGAACTGGTTTGCCCTGGCCTGTTTCTGGGATCTTTTTTTGATTTCCCAGTCTAGCCCTTGGAATTTCAGACCGGCCTCCCATCCAAAGACTAACCAGGTCCATCCCTGCTTGGTTTTTCAAGATCAGCAAAGGTTGGCAATGCATGTATTAAATAGCTTTCCCTAACCTTATGATCACCAGATGTGTTGACCAACTCCTAACATGGTTAAATGCACCCTTGGAATTCTAGATGTTGGAATCTAACACGATCATAGGGGCTTCAGGTTGGGGAAAGTGACTCTAGAAATGGCAGAGTGCTTGGGAATCAAAAGCATTTATATTAAAGTCTTGGTGCAATGGATCTTGGATACCATGGACCAATTTTCCTGAGAGGTTTTGGATACAATGGACAAATCTGCTAATCAGACATCATCCCCATTTAACAGACTAATGGTCTATTAAATCAATATTTTACTGCAAATTATGTAAATGGACACAAATGACGAACATTTGGATTTAAAGGACTTTTGGATTTCAGAGACATCATCTCCCCCACTCCCAAAGGGTTCATTATAGTCTGCCAACAACATGTCGCAAAAGCGGTGTCCCCCTAAAGGGTCAGACATGACTCGGTGCTTGCACAGGGGACCTTTCACTTCACCTTTCACCACTTGTACTGTAGCAGTACAGTTTCTTATTTTTGATATTTGCCAGCTGATCAAGACAGACTGTTTGCTAACTGCCACTATTCCATGTTCAGCCTGCAGACCAAATACATTAAATCATTTCTCAGCTAACAGTGCAAAACATTGCAAAAGTATATTTCCCAAGGCACAAAGGCTCAGATAAGTAGACTGATTGTAGCACATGCTTGTATGGAAGAATTCCTTCTGTGGACTAAACATGAGCCCTATTTACGACAACCAATATTCAGATTTATTCATTTATTCATTCATTCATTACTTTGGCTTACATGCAGTTTCATTTCTGAAGTCTCTGAATGGCTTAAAATAATAACAGACCAATATTATTGATAACCACAACTCTGATGGGCCACCATTCAGGGATAGTGTTCTCGTGGCTCTTTCTCTCATCTGCTTTACATATGGGGCTAGATTCAAACATTTGAATCCTTTTCAGGAGAGATGGGCGGTGATAGAAATCTGAAAAATAAGTAAATAAATAAGTTTTGGGACAGAAGATACAGGTTACATCTGATGCCTTTTGGGCAATGTCCAGATCATTTAACAGGTGGTTCACTTCTGACAGCATAAGAATTAACTTTCCTATAAATCTATCCAAGTCGTTTCCACTGTATTATGCCAAAGGAACAGAGCTGCTGAGCCAGTGGATGGAGCTAGGAAGCTTGGGGTGCAACTCTGTGGCCCCAGATAGAACTTGATGGAATTGGGTGGAAACTGAAGACAACTGAGATAAGTACCTGACAGAATAGAGGGGAAGGCCTTTAGCTCTTTAACCTTCTAAAGACGCCACAAGAATATTTTCTCACCGACAGTAAAAAAAAAAAAGGTGATAGTAAATCTGACCATGACAGACCAGCTCACTCAAAAAAGGAGGCCATGTAGACCACTGAGTTGGCAGAAGAAAAACTAAATGCAAGGGGTCTTGAACACTGTGTGTGTGTGGATCCATCTCTTCATTTCAAAGAGTGACCCATTTCTTGCCCCAGCCTCATTTGTGTGTAAGGCTGTGCTTGTTGCCCCATCAGTTCTTTATTAAAAAGATCTTGAGGACAGTTGAACCAAAGCTTGGCAGAAGTTCAGGCCTGAAAATGGTTGGTTTCATTTTTCTTGTTCCTCTAAAGCCGTGTTTCTCAATCTTGGCAACTTTCAGTTGTGTGGACTTCAACTCCCAGAATTCCCCAGCTAGCATAGCTGGCCAGGGAATTCTGGGAGTTGAAGTCCACGCATCTTAAAGTTGCCAAGGTTGAGAAACACGGCTCTAATGCATTCATCCCATCAGTTCTGCTTCCATATGGCATGTAGTGAAACTTAGGAGGATCTGTAGTGTCCAGTTTCTGCAAGAATTTACCAGGGGAACTCCATTCCCCTGTAGCCGTTTTATTTCATTCTACTTTGTCCACTCAAAGAGGTGTTTGGGTTCAGTAGATTTCTAAAGATGCCACAAGAGCATATTACAGCCTGGCTCGCTGGTTCCTTACCCAAGATCCCATGTGTCCTACAAAACTGGCCTGTTCACAAACTTTTTTAGCACTGAGATTCTCAATGCTGAATGAAAATCTGGACATAATTTTGCACAAGCTGTTAAGAGGGCATGTGAGGTGGTAGTTCATTCCCGTTTAATACAGCACAGAGGAGGAGAAGACAGGTTTTTTTTCCTGTTTGTATTTTACTTTTCCTTTCAATCTCAAAGAAGTCTTTGGGTTCAATAATTTCTTTTTTTTTTTTTGGCAGTGATCTTCTCTGACCCAGTCCTGTATTATAGGGGGAAGTAGATGGCTGTCTGGGGAAGAAGGTCGTGGGAAAACCAACGATCAGAAAGCAAAGTCAGCTGATTGCAGCTCATGGGTGGAAAGGGGAAATTATTTAGAACATCAATTTCTCTGGGAATACAAATTTGGAAGGAGTAGGAAAGCTGTCCTAAACTGGATACTGTGGGAATGAACATGATAACACGGTTTTGAGAGTCTTTGGCAAAGCATCTGTTCTGATTTGTACTTTTCTATATGGGTGAACGCTGTTGGGATTCCACCACAGAATTGATCACTTTTTTGCAGTTTCTTGTATTTATAGTTGCCCAGAGTCAGTCTGGAGTTGGGCAGAGCCAAAATTCAATCAGTCAATCAGTCAATCAATCAATCAAATAAATAGCCTATGTTCCCCCCTAAAAGCTCAAGAGAACATCCATAATTCTTCTCATAACCCCCACGTTATCCTCAAAACAAATGAGATAGAATGAAACCAAGGGTGAGACTCAAATGAGATTTAAACCTGAAATTTGAAACTAAGTCATTTATTCAGGTCATAGACTCCTAGGGTTGGAAGGAACTGGAGAGGTCATCTAGCCCAACCCCCTGCTCCATGCAGCATCTATTACAGCAGTGTTTCTCAACCTTGGCCACTTTAAGATGTGTGGACTTCAACTCCCAGAATTCCCTAGCCAGCATGGACTAATACAGTTACTCTCCATGGTATCATAAGGCCACTTTTATGAATCTAAATAAATAATGGTTATGATGATCAGGGGGTAGCTTTGACGGTGTGGTCAGTGAGCTAGAGCCAGACATCCTGAAGAGTGAGGTTGAATGGGCCTTAACAAGCATTGCTAATAACAAGGCAGCAGGAGACGATGGCATCCCAGCTGAACTGTTCAAAATCTTGTGAGATGATGCTGTCAAGGTGATGCATGCCATATGCCAGCAAATTTGGAAAACACAAGAATGGCCATCAGACTGGAAAAAATCAACTTATATCCCCATACCAAAAAAGGGAAACACTAAAGAATGTTCAAACTATTGAACAGTGGCACTCATTTCACATGCCAGTAAGGTAATGCTCAAGATCCTGCAAGGTAGACTTCAGCAATTCATGGAGCGAGAATTGCCAGATGCACAAGCTGGGTTTAGAAAAGGCAGAGGAACTAGGGACCAAATTGCCAATATCCGCTGGATAATGGAAAAAGCCAGGAAGTTTCAGAAAAACATCTATTTCTGTTTTATTGACTATTCTAAAGCCTTTGACTCTGTGGACCATAACAAATTGTGGCAAGTTCTTAGTGGTATGGGGATACCAAGTCATCTTGTCTGCCTCCTGAAGAATCTGTATAACGACCAAGTAGCAACAGTAAGAACAGACCACGGAACAACAGACTGGTTTAAGATTGGGAAAGGAGTACGGCAGGGCTGTATACTCTCACCCTACCTATTCAACTTGTATGCAGAACACATTATGCGACATGCTGGGCTTGAGGAATCCAAGGCTGGAGTTAAAATCGCTGGAAGAAACATGAACAATCTCAGATATGCAGATGATACCACTTTGATGGCTGAAAGTGAAGAGGAACTGAGGAGCCTTATGATGAAGGTGAAAGAAGAAAGTGCAAAAGCTGGCTTGCAGCTAAACCTCAAAAAAACCAAGATTATGGCAACCAGCTTGATTGATAACTGGCAAATAGAGGGAGAAAATGTAGAAGCAGTGAAAGACTTTTTATTTCTAGGTGCAAAGATTACTGCAGATGCTGACTGCAGTCAGGAAATCAGAAGACGCTTAATCCTTGGGAGAAGAGCAATGACAAATCTCGATAAAATAGTTAAGAGCAGAGACATCACACTGACAACAAAGGTCCGCATAGTCAAAGCAATGGTGTTCCCTGTAGTAACATATGGCTGTGAGAGCTGGACCATAAGGAAGGCTGAGAGAAGGAAGATCGATGCTTTTGAACTGTGGTGTTGGAGGAAAATTCTGAGAGTGCCTTGGACTGCAGGAAGATCAAACCAGTCCATCCTCCAGGAAATAAAGCCAGACTGCTCACTTGAGGGAATGATATGAAAGGCAAAACTAATACTTTGGCCACATAATGAGAAGACAGGACAGCCTGGCGAAGATACTGATGCTAGGGAGAGTGGAGGGCAAAAGGAAGAGGGGCCGACCAAGGGCAAGATGGATGGATGATATTCTAGAGGTGACGGACTTGTCCCTGGGGGAGCTGGGGGTGTTGACGACCAACAGGAAGCTCTGGCATGGGCTGGTCCATGAAGTCACAAAGAGTCAGAAGCGACTAAACGAATAAACAACAACAATGATGATCAGGAGCTCTAGAGACCTCATTTGGTGCAAAGCAACATATGGTGAATACTATTAACTTTTAGAGCTTCCACCTGGTTTCCACATGGCCTGATTCTGCCCAACTCCTTTTTATATGCCTTTGCTAGAACTTGCCAAAAATCCATCGTCTCCATTTTTTTTTCAGGCAGTAAAGCCCATCTTCAAGGTGGCATTCAGTTGCTAGTCGCAGTAGATTTCTGTCTTCCAGCTTTCACCTGTTCCAGGATGCTACTTAAGATCAGAACCTGAGTGTTCACAACATGGGAGGTGTTTGACAAGGGTGGGGGCAGATGATAAGATGTGTGTGATGACATCTTCATGCACACACCACTGTGACATACTTGCATCAGAAGAGTGGTGGTTGCATGATGACATCATTGTCGTTTGGGGTCTGTGCAGCCTGTACCAACCTGGTTCCCAAATGTTTTAGACCTGAACACCAGGGAGATCCAACTTGGAAACAAGGAGGCATTTCCTGACAGTGAGAACCATTACGCAGTGGAACAGCTTGCCTCCTGGAATTGTGGGTTTTCAAGAAAAGATTGGACAACCATTTGTCCGAGATGGTATGAGGATTTCTGCCTTGGGCAGGGGGTTGGACTAGAAGATCTCCAAGGTCCCTTCCAACCCTACGATTCTATGGTTCTTTGATTCTATGAAATAGTAGGACATTAAACCCAAGCTAAACCAAACACATGCAAATATGAGTAGATTAATAGGTACCGCTTCGGTGGGCAGGTAACGGTGTTCCGTGTAGTCATGCCGGCCACATGACTACGGAAGTGTCTACGGACAAACGCCGGCTCTTCGGCTTTGAAACGGAGATGAGCACCACCCCCTAGAGTCGGACACGACTGGACTTAATGACAAAACTCAAGCTGAACCAGACATTGCAGAATCCATTGATGAACTGAATTGGATTTAATGCCTGAACTGGTGATTTTCTTCATACAAGGCAGATGAGATTTGTATGGACTTAGCAGCATCTATTTCTGCCATGCATACAAATCCTGAATCTGGAAGACAACTAAGTCCATCTATGCCACTTGTGCTCCACAGTGGTATGTTTATGGGATCTGGATCTGGGCCAGGAAGTGGGGGAGGTGAGACCCCCACTAAAATAGCATTTGGCTGGGAACTCTGCAGTGACGCAGCCAGAGAGAAAGGCAGAGTCACTGAATATGACCCCCCCAGGCAAGTGTCTGGGACAGAAAAATGATTGTGTGTCTCCCAGGAGATGCATAATATCCTTTTTGTTTGATTTCTCACATGACGGGTGACCCAGCAAGTAGTAGGAGCTGTTCTCTTGTCAATATATATGTTTGCAGGCTGAAGTGGGACGTAGCAAATGTTTGAATGGGTGGTTCTGAATAGCAGGAAAAAGAGACTCACATTTCCTGGGGTGATGAATCTCTGAATCAGAATTTGTGTGTTTGTTTGTTTAGGTATATATCCTGCCTATTTTACCGGAATTCAAAACAGTGTACATAGCAGTCCCCTTTTTCTCACACCACACCAACCCTGTTGAGTAACTGGCTTAAGTCACCCAGGCAGCTTCCCTGGATGAAGGTAGACTGGATCTTGAGTGCCTGTTCAACACTTGCACCGCTACTGATCACAGGATGTTGTTCTCTGCTAGCTTGTGTTGTGGGTAGGCTGACCATTGAATGGAGAAGATGGCTCTCATTGCCTCTTGGGAAGACCCTTGTACAAGACCTAGGGTGATGTTTGTGAGATGGGCGGCCATATACATGGCTTAAATAAATAAATAAATATGTTTCTGTCTTGGGGGATCTTTACGACATCCCTGTTCAACCTCAGGGTCCTCTCCACAATTCCTCTCTAGACAGTAGAATAGACTCCCTAGGGAAGTGTGGGTTCTCCATCTCTGGAGGGTTTGAAGAAGAGGCTGGACAGCCACCCTTCATGGATGGTTGAACTGGTTTTTAACCACATGGCAGAGGGTTGGGCTAGGTGACCCTTATGATACCTTCCAACTTAACAAGTCCATGAATCTCTTATTCTAAATTCGAGCAGTGTCATCTTGTAGACTTCCCCTTGTTTCAATGAAAATAAGGTGGGCCTCGTGGCTTTCTCTTCATCCTTAACGCCATGTATCAGCTTCTGCCATCGGCTCCTAAACTGCAGCACATAATTCGTTGCAATCCTCTTACAGGATTTAGAGCTAAGCTAACTATGCCAAACACATGGTTCCTGGAAGTCTTGCCTGACTGAGAGAGAAAGACAGAGAAATGTATTCTTGCTAATAAATAATATTCAATGAACTGAAATAAAAACTGGACCTGGCGGCAGATTTGAACAATTCAGAAGCATTTCTGATTTCGGACTGTCTGAGAAAAAACGTGGTGGGGAGAGCATCAGAAGTGGATCTTTCTATGAAAGGATTCTCCGAAAACGGTGAGCAAATGTTCTGTTTTGAACAGGTCCTAAATAAGTAATAAATAAATAAATTGAATGAAAGAGATTATTTCAAGCCAAGGAAAATACAATAAGCAGAGCGTTTGGAGGTGAATAAATAATAAAGACGGGCAAAAATTGATGTTGCTATATGGCATCCAGAACTCCTTGATAGATCTTGGGAGTCAAGATCTGAAATATCACGTGAAGTAGAAGCTAGTTACAATTCTGAATAAGGAGAGGAGTACAGAACTCATCAGCTGCTGTTCCAGATGTTTACGCTGGTTCCCAAATTGATTCATTTTCTGGGGTCTCCCAATATATAGAAGATAAACTAACCAAGTGGGCTGAGTCTGCACAACACTGTATGCTCCCCCCCCCAAAAAAAACTAACCACTGTTAACAGAATCCAGCGTAGCATTTTATGCAAACGAAGCATACTGACCTGATTAATTCTTTGGTGTGAACATAGCCAGAGGCATTTATCATCAATGCCATCATCATCATTTCGTATTTATTTTTAAATTTTGCAGAGTTGTGAACGGGAATGGGGCTTGGGAGAGAGACAGAAAGAGAAGAGAAGAGAAGATAGACAAGAAGGCGCTGGCGTAAAAATTCGCCTTTATCTTTTTTTGCCAGGCCTGTACGATAACCACATCGTTTGCCTCCGGCCCATTTGCAGAGAACTCAATTCCTTTTCAAATTAAACATGAGGCAGCTGATGGGGGAGGGAGAACATTAGCAGGGACAGCAGAAGCGCATGGCACAGCAGCACATTTTCAGAGGAGATGCACCCAAGGGACTGTGGTGCGCTGAGACCTAATTGGAGCATGGGTTGGTTGGAGGCCAGAAATGCATTGGTAATAATGGACTTGGGAATCAAGTGTGCTGTTGGGAGATCAGGGGAGAACCCGAACAAATTGCACAGGGTGACAGGAGAGATAAATGGTTCTCTTTGCTGAGTAAGTACTACTTAAGCACTGTTGCATAAATGTTAGTAATCGCACTGCTAGCCATGAAGGGCTAACTCAAGCTGGCATGGCAATCTGTGCAACAGTGACCTCATATCCTTTTTAGGAAGAGAGCACTGAAAGCAGAAGACTGTGGACGTTAGAAATCGTCTGATAGTGGGCAAGCGCATCAGTGAACCTAGTGCAGTAGGTTGCCAAAGGGAGTAAAAAATTGGGAAGATCTGATGCCCATGTTGAAAAGTCTGCATTAGTTGCCAGTTTTTTTCCAGGTGAAGTTTCTTTAGCCTTTACTGCAGAGCCATCAACGTTTTAGGGCCGGACCATCTGCCTTTCCCATTATGAACCTCCAGGAAACTGTCCAGGTCTCTACTTTTAGCGGTTGATCTATCAGTCAGGTGGGGCAGAACCTTCCACATTGTTCCCAGGTTATGGAATATATTCCTCTGGAGGTTGGTCTTGGTCTTTGTAGCCCTTTGGGTCTGGATGGAACAGTATCTGACTGGAAGAAGGGATAGCCTTGAGGAACAGGACGAAGAGCCACAACCAAAACAATGGTCAGATTTTAAAAATCTGAGCCCGGGGCAGAGATGTAATTTGAGAAAGTGACTCAGACATGACCCTCCCTCGTTCTCATGAAGATAAAAGGGAGGGAGGGGGGAAGCTTCCACCCGGTTTCCAAAGGGCTTGATTCTGCCCAGCTCCTGCACCCCCTTTTTATATGCCTTTGCTTGTTGTTGTTGTTGTTGTTGTTTATTCGTTTAGTCGCTTCCGACTCTTCGTGACTTCATGGACCAGCCCACGCCAGAGCTTCCTGTCGGTCGTCAACACCCCCAGCTCCCCCAGGGACGAGTCCGTCACCTCTAGAATATCATCCATCCATCTTGCCCTTGGTCGGCCCCTCTTCCTTTTGCCTTCCACTCTCCCTAGAATCAGCATCTTCTCCAGGGTGTCCTGTCTTCTCATTATGTGGCCAAAGTATTTCAGTTTTGCCTTTAATATCATTCCCTCAAGTGAGCAGTCTGGCTTTATTTCCTGGAGGATGGACTGGTTTGATCTTCTTGCAGTCCAAGGCACTCTCAGAATTTTCCTCCAACACCACAGTTCAAAAGCATCGATCTTCCTTCGCTCAGCCTTCCTTATGGTCCAGCTCTCGCAGCCATATGTTACTACAGGGAACACCATTGCTTTAACTATGCGGGCCTTTGTTGTCAGTGTGATGTCTCTGCTCTTAACTATTTTATCGAGATTTGTCATTGCTCTTCTCCCAAGGATTAAGCGTCTTCTGATTTCCTGACTGCAGTCAGCATCTGCAGTAATCTTTGCACCTAGGAATACAAAGTCTTTCACTGCTTCTACATTTTCTCCCTCTATTTGCCAGTTATCAATCAAGCTGGTTGCCATAATCTTGGTTTTTTTGAGGTTTAGCTGCAAGCCAGCTTTTGCACTTTCTTCTTTCACCTTCATCATAAGGCTCCTCAGTTCCTCTTCACTTTCAGCCATCAAAGTGGTATCATCTGCATATCTGAGATTGTTAATGTTTCTTCCAGAGATTTTAACTCCAGCCTTGGATTCCTCAAGACCAGCTTGTCGCATGATGTGTTCTGCATACAAGTTGAATAGGTAGGGTGAGAGTATACAGCCCTGCCGTACTCCTTTCCCAATCTTAAACCAGTCCGTTGTTCCGTGGTCTGTTCTTACTGTTGCTACTTGGTCGTTATACAGATTCTTCAGGAGGCATACAAGATGACTTGGTATCCCCATACCACTAAGAACTTGCCACAATTTGTTATGGTCCACACAGTCAAAGGCTTTAGAATAGTCAATAAAACAGAAATAGATGTTTTTCTGAAACTCCCTGGCTTTTTCCATTATCCAGCGGATATTGGCAATTTGGTCTCTAGTTCCTCTGCCTTTTCTAAACCCAGCCTGTACATCTGGCAATTCTCGCTCCATGAACTGCTGAAGTCTACCTTGCAGGATCTTGAGCATTACCTTACTGGCATGAGAAATGAGTGCCACTGTTCGATAGTTTGAACATTCTTTAGTGTTTCCCTTTTTTGGTATGGGGATATAAGTTGATTTTTTCCAATCTGATGGCCATTCTTGTGTTTTCCAAATTTGCTGGCATATAGCATGCATTACCTTGACAGCATCATCTTGCAAGATTTTGAACAGTTCAGCTGGGATGCCGTCTTCTCCTGCTGCCTTGTTATTAGCAATGCTTCTTAAGGCCCACTCAACCTCACTCTTCAGGATGTCTGGCTCTAGCTCACTGACCACACTGTCAAAGCTATCCCCGATATTGTTATCCTTCCTATACAGGTCTTCTGTATATTCTTGCCACCTTTTCTTGATCTCTTCTTCTTCTGTTAGGTCCTTGCCATCTTTGTTTTTGATCATACCCATTTTGGCCTGGAATTTACCTCCAATGTTTCTAATTTTCTGGAAGAGGTCTCTTGTCCTTCCTATTCTATTGTCTTCTTCCACTTCCGCGCATTGTTTGTTTAAAAATAATTCCTTATCTCTTCTGGCTAACCTCTGGAATTTTGCATTTAATTGGGCATATCTCCCCCTATCGCTGTTGCCTTTTGCTTTCCTTCTTTCTTGGGCTACTTCTAGTGTCTCAGCAGACAGCCATTTTGCCTTCTTGGTTTTCTCTTTCTTTGGGATGTATTTTGTTGCCGCCTCCTGAACAATGCTGCCAACTTCTGTCCAGAGTTCTTCCGGGACCCTATCTACTAAGTCCAGTCCCTTAAATCTATTCTTCACCTCCACTGCATATTCCTGAGGAATATTCGTGAGCTCATATCTAGCTGATCTGTGGGTCTTCCCTAATCTCTTTAGTCTGATCCTAAATTGTGCAAGAAGAAGTTCATGGTCTGAACTACAGTCAGCTCCAGGCCTAGTTTTTACCGACTGTACAGATGTCCGCCACCTTTGGCTGCAAAGGATGTAATCAATCTGATTTCGGTGTTGTCCATCTGGTGAAGTCCATGTGTAAAGCCGTCTCTTAGGTTGTTGGAAGAGAGTGTTTGTTATGCAGAGTGAATTGTCTTGGCAAAATTCTATCAGCCTATGTCCTGCTTCGTTTTGTTCTCCCAGGCCATACTTACCTGTAATTCCAGGTGTCATTTGACTGCCCACCTTAGCATTCCAGTCTCCTGTGATGAAAATAACATCTCTTTTAGGTGTGTTGTCCAGTAGGTGCTGCAGATCCTCATAGAACTGCTCTACTTCAGCTTCTTCAGCATTTGTGGTTGGGGCGTATATTTGGATCACTGTGATGTTAGATGGCTTGCCCTGAATTCGAATTGAGATCATTCTGTCGTTTTTGGGGTTGTATCCAAGCACTGCTTTAGCCACTTTACTATTAATTATGAAGGCTACTCCATTTCTTCTGTGGTCCTCTTTTCCACAGTAGTAGATCTGGTGGTCATTTGATGTGAAGTGGCCCATTCCAGTCCATTTCAGTTCACTGACGCCCAGAATGTCTATCTTTAATCTTGACATCTCACCAATAACTACATCCAATTTGCCCTGGCTCATAGATCTTACATTCCAGGTTCCAATGGTGTGTTGATCCTTAGAACATCGGATTCGCCGTTCACCACCAGCACCGTCGGCCGCTAACCGTCCTTTTGGCTTTGAGCTAGCTGCGTCATCACGACTGGGGCTAGTTGAGCTCATCCTCTGTTCCTCCCCAGTAGCATTTTGACCATCTTCCGACCTGGGGGTCTCATCTTCCGATGGTATACCGACATATCTCTGGTTGTACTGATCCATTTAGTTTTCACGGCAAGAATACTGGGGTGGGTTGCCATTACCTTCCCCAGGGATCGCATTTAGTCTGACCTCTCTGTCATGACCTTCCCGTCTTGGGTGGCCCTTCACGGTTTAGCTCATGGCATCATTGAGGTGCTCAAGCTCCAGCACCACGACAAGGTAACATCAGTTGCTAGTCACAGTAGATTTATGTCTTCCAGCTTTCACCTGTTCCAAGATGCTACTTAAGATCAGAACCTGAGTGTTCACAACATGGGAGGAGTTTGACAAGGGAGGGGGCAGATGATAAGACGTGTGTGATGACATCTTCATGCACACACCACTGTGACATACTTGCATCAGAAGAGTGGTGGTTGCATGATGACATCATTGTCCGTACTTTGTCGTTTGGGGTCTGTGCAGCTTGTACCAACCTGTTTCCCAAATGTGTTAGACCTGAACAGCCATAATTCCTAGTGATATGAGTTGGAAATCGGAAATTGGAAGATTATGATACACATTGAAATATCACAAGTTGGAGAAATCTGAATGGGTGGACGTATTTGAATGGGTGGAAGCTTGTCAGAGGGAGATCCAACTTGGAAACAAGGAGGAATGGGAAACAAGGAGCCAGTCTGGTCTAGCGGTTAAGGTGCTGGACTAGAAACCAGGAGGCTGTGAGTTCTAGTCCTGCCTTAGGCATGAAAGCTGGCTGGGTGACCTTGGGCCAGTCTCTCTCTCTCAGCCCAACCCACCTCACAGGGCTGTTGTTGGGGGGAAAACAGAAGAAGGAAGGAGTATTGGGTATGTTCCCCACCTTGAGTTATTTATAAAAATAATAAAGGCAGGATAGAAAATGAATGAATGAATTCCCAGGTGGTTCAAAACCCATTTAAAACGATCCCAGGACACCCTTTCAAAAGCTTTGTCAGAATCTAATGAAAGAATGTTCTCTAGATTCTCTAGAAGCAAGAACACCAGTCAAGAATCTATAGCAGTGTTTTTCAAACTTGGCAACTTTAAGATGTATGGACTTCAACTCCCAGAATTCCCCAGCCAGCCATGATGGCTGGGGAATTCTGGGAGTTGATGTCCCCACATCTTAAAGTTGCCAAGTTTGAAAAACACTGATCTATAGTATCAAAACCATGATGGCCCTGAACCCATGAGTGAGAAGCACAAGCTTCTAGTAAAGGTACCATCTGCATTTATCCAGGAAATAGGTTTATAACTTGAACACACAGTAGAATTGTGATGTTTGCCTTATCAAAGCTAGGGGATGAGAGTTGATGGGAGAAAGCTTCAAGATACATACCTCCAACAGCAGAAGGGAAGTGATGGTGAGATTTTCTGGGGGGTGGGGTGGGGTTCCCTCCTAGGGAACAGTCTGCACCCTGAGGCAAGGATTACCCTATAGAAGGTGGTAAAAATTAGATTCTTCTAGAAGGCCTTTGGGGATTCATTGGGGAGTCATCAGCAACATCACCAGTTATATTATTATTGCATTGTCGTTCTATTTTTTTATTACCATTGCATTGTTTTTATTATCCCTTGCTGTATATCACATAGTTTCCATTGGATTTAAGCAATAGATAAAGCTCATGAATAAATGAATAAGTAAAAATTGGAGGTAAGAAACAATATGTTTCCTCTATCTTTTAAGGTTTTTAAAGATATATTGATGAAATATAGCAAACAACAGCCACTACAACTGCAAAATATACCAGTAATTCTATAGTTAAAGAAAAAAACCTACATATATTATAGTGATTAAAATAAATATGGTGAAACAGACCGGCTCCAGGTTGGCAAAGGAGTGAGACAAAGCTGTATACTCTCTCCTGATTTATTTAGCCTATCAGATGAATATATATTGAGGAAAGCTGGACTGGAAGAAGATGAGTTTATTTGTTTAAATTGGAGGAATAAACTTCAGTAACCTGTGCTATGCTGATAGCACTGCTCTGATAGCTGGAAATGCAAATTATTTGAAAGCTCTAATAATGAAAGTCAAGGAGCACAGTGAAAAAATGGGACTAAGATTAAATTTAAAAAGACACATAAATGACAGCAGGTACAGCAATCAGGTTTAGAACTGACAGTGAAGATCCTTAAGGGGCAGATAGCTTCTTCTTTTAGGATCACCCATCAGCAATAAAGGAACCAACAGTTACACTCAAGAAATATGCCTCAGACCAGCACTCAGTAGAGCAGCCATGAAGGCCTTGGAAAAGATGTTCAAAGGCTTTGGTTGTCCATTCCTACAAAGATCAGAATCATGCAAGCCATGGCATTCCCTGTGACACTCTACGGAAGCAAAAGTTGGACTTTGAAGAAGGAGGATAGGAAGAGTGTTGATGCCTTTGAACTTGGGTGTAGGAGAAGACTCCTGAGGATACCATGGATAGCCAAGAAAACAATACATTGATCATTGAACAAATCAACCCAGAGCTCTTGCTTGAGGCACAAATGACCAGGCTCAAATCATCCTACTTTGGGCACATTATGTGAAGACCCAGCTCTCTGGAGAAGGCTCTGATGCTGGGAAAGGTGGAAGGACAGAGAAGAAAAGGAGGACCAGCAGCGAGGTGGAGGGACTCAGTTACAGCACCACTGGAAGATCTGAGGCCAGGTTGGAATCATCCTGGAGAAAATCTGTGTGGTTGCTAAAAGAGAATACTGAGCTGATGGCACATAAATAATCACATTTTTTTAAAAAAAATGTTTACTACTGTACTTTTTTGTGGGTATCATGAATGAAATGGGTTGGGGATGTGGAAAGAACAGAAGATGTAGCATGACGGATTTATTCGATAACTGACAGTGGGTGGTTTCATACAACATGCTAAACCTGAATCAAACCAACCATATCATGGCATAATAGTGTCACTCAGAGTCACTTGCTGAGATGGGCAGCTTCAGAAATTGAATGAATAAATAAATAACGAACAGTGTGTTTCAGGACAAAGTAATCTATGCCATAAATGAAGACATTTGAAACATTCCTGCTGCATACTGCTTAAGTTCAGGGACCCTTGTTAGAGGACATGCTCCTGAACATAAGCAGAGTGCTGAAAGAGGAAAGAATACAAGCATACATTTTAGATCGTTAATCATTCACAAATGTTCACAGACCAGGGTTTACCACAGAGACAAGGGAATAAGGGATGAAATGCATACTGGGACATTACGAAGCAAGCCCCATGCCTTACGTCTTAAGCATGCGATGCTGTGATGCAAGTACAAAAGAGGGGGCTTGCACTGTGATGTCACCATGCACACTCTGTTGTTTTGCAGTCATTGCAGCACATTTCCTGACTAAATAGGCAATACAGTACAGGAAGAATCCCCCCACCCCATCATTTTGCTCATTTTTCATTTGGATCCCCTCAAGAGGCATTTTTTTGCAATTTTGTCTTGGTTGATGTTAAAAACCAGTTAGATTGCCTGAACAAGAAGTCAGAATCTGTGACAGGGAAACCTGTCTGTTATGAACCTGTTAGGTCCTTCAGTAGAGGCTCTTCAGAAGATTTAATTTAATTTAATTTAGTTTAATTTAATTTAGTTTAGTTTAGTTTAGTTTAGTTTAGTTTAGTTTAGTTTAATTTAACTATTCTATTCCATTCCATTCCATTCCATTCCATTCCATTCCATTCCATTCCTATTCCATTCTATTCTATTCTATTCTATTCTATTCTATTCTATTCTATTCTATTCTATTCTATTCTATTGAGGCCTGTTTAAATAGTATGGAAGAGAAACCCTTTTTCTACATCACGTCAAGGCTCAAGATTTATGCTGAGATCCCACTTAATCTATCTCTGGAACAGCAGCCAAGTTCTATCTCTTTTGTTGGGGTTTTAATTGATAGTGAATAAAGTATGAATTTAATTGATGTTTGAAGTTTTAATTGTTGGCCACCTTGAGTAGTTGAGAAAGATGAGATCTAAGTCGAATGAATAAGCTTCAGGCAGCTCTTAAGAGTAATTTGGACTTCTGCCATTTTTGGCCACGGGGAAAATAATGGTGGAAAAGCCTCCGTTGGGTGAATTTTCACGAAGACACGAAGATCATTTTGCTTCCCTGTTTTTGTGCATGAGCATCGTTTCATCACGGCATGATCTTTGCTCTGTTGCAAAATTCACTTCTTTTTCAAAGGAAAATACCTGACTCCTCCTTTTGCTCTTTTGCTCAATTCCCTCTGAAAACTGTTCCAGAAATACCCAACCGCCAAATCTACAGTAAAATCAGTTTCAGGCAGATTCTGTTCTCAGCCCTTTTGCGTATACAGAGGAACAAGCGACATGCATATTCAATGCTTTTGCTTCAGCAGGTCGCAACACACCAGCCTTAAAATTCCAGTTTCTCAAGCTGTGTATTTCTGCATTCTGCTCTGTAACTCTCCTTTCTGTTTTGCTGAATGATTGACATGACCTTTCCACCACTAGGAACTGATGCTGAGATCCAACTCTCATCTTAGAGAACCATGGGGAAATGCTGCAAAGATGTTTATAATGGCAGGAGATCATTTCCTGCCCTAAGCATTTCATGGTCAGAGGGAAGATACTTAGCTTTCTCTAAGCATCTCCATGATTAAAGCGTTTGTAGTCTTTGGGGGCTTGTGGACACCCAAACCTGAGTGCCATTCTCAAGAGAAAGAGGCAAAATCCGGATACGATGAACACAATACAAATAAGATACCTCTATTTGAGTTCCCCATTGCAGGACTTCTAATCTCTCCAAGACGGGGTATCAGAGATGCACAACACCAAATGTTTCATGAGTGGAACGCTTTGGAGAAGAACAGAAGAGGTCAGCAACCTTTTGGATCTTCTACACACCTTTGCTATTTTGAGATGTGATGTGCATGCTTCCACAAAATGAGGGCTGATAAGGGAAACTGGCCAGTGACACACTTGCAGCCTTGGTGATCACAGTCTAGTTGACCTAAACCCAAACTGATCTGAAGTCAGACTGGTGAGATGTTCCCAGCCACCATCTTTGGTCTCCATTACTATGGTCTTTCCTCCACCAATTTATCTTTGTTTTTTATTCTGGATAGGCGAACACAGTGCTAAACTGAGCACAGGGCTGCAGCCACCCCTCATTTTTATTTGATGAGAGAAGAATCCCTTGTTAGATTTGGGAGGGATGAAATTAAGGAGCCTGGGGGGTTAATATGGTGGGACTGGGGCACGGAGCCTTGCTCTCCATCTATTCATTGTTTGAACACAGGGAGGAAAACTTCCTGAAATAATCTGATCCTTAGGTAGCAAACGAACGTTGGAGAAAGAACCATTTAAGCATGGCAGAGCTTTGTTCCAAATAAATATGCATTAGATTGCATTATTAGCATCCTGTGTGGAAACCACCTTATCTCATGGCAGGGAAAGGCTGGTGTGTTTATTATATCAGCAGTAGCAATCACTTACTGGATTCAACCCTCCTCCCACCCCACTCAGCCCATCTTCACTTTGCTCAGCCAGTCTCTGATGAATCACCTTCCTTTTTCCTGAGATTGACTTGATTTGTAATGTAAATTACCAGTACTACTATGGAGATGAACACTGCAGGGTTCTAATTACAATTTTCATTAAACTCCATCTGTTTCGCACATCCAAGCAGTTCTGGGTCTGCAGAGGGAGCAAACAGAAATTAAAGCTGCAGCGCCTGTGAGCTACGCAGAACAGAAAGGGTCAACTTGCCCATATGCTTCAGACAGCCAACCTAATTCCCTCTCTGCACCATCTCCCTGAATTATGGGCCAGGTCTGGGAGAAAGGAAATAGGTTGCATGATCCTGGGGCTGCCAGAATTGGACTGGATGTCCAAAAAGTAGTAGCCAAGGATTAAACTTTTCTGTATCTCTCTGCCGCCATCTAATGGTCATTCTGGGTTTAGCACCCCAGATCTGGGAGGCAAGGTACAGGACCAGTCCTTCCCCAACTTGTCCCTTGTTGCTACTGGGGAGAAATTCAGCTGTGGATGTTCAGTTTTTATTTTCAAATCTCCCAGTCCATTCTTGACTTAATTAGGGGGATTAGCCCATTCTAATCCCCCCTGAAATCTGAGAAGACCAATCCTTGTTCCTTTAAGTAATGGTCGGGGTTAACAGCAAATGTACAATATATGAAAGCAAGGCCAGTCTTTCTCTTTCACACTGACATTTTTGGCAAGAGAACTATGGACAGGGATCCTCTGGGCTAATTGAGAGATAAAGTGAAAAATGAAGCTTGTATGGTTGGGTTTTTATTTTGGTCTGCGGCTGGCGTGGTTTAAAATCGTTTTCCAGCTTTGTCCATCATAATTAGAAGGAGGCAAAAGGCTATCATGAAACTACTAATAGCAGACTGCTTATTTTATGTTGCAAAACAATATTCTGCTGGAGAGAATGCAAATGAGGCTTGCAATGAAAGGTTCTGGTGCAGAGTTCCAGATCTGGATTCCAGCTACGCCCTCTTCCAGGATGCTCCTCTTCTCTTCAGGCCTTGTTTTCCATTTACTTTTCTCACTCCAACAAACACACAAGGTGGGTGTGCAGAACCGCCTAAGATGAAATGATGTAGGCTAGTTTGCAGTGTGTGAACTCAATCTGTGTGGTGAGTGTATGATTTGGCTAGGCAAATTCACACCCCTTGGATAATTTAGTGTGTGGCAAATAAGCCAAGTTAATGTGTGAACACAGGCTTCATTATTGCCACACTTGGAGTTTGGAAACTCTTGGCTCTTAAAAGGTCTATGTGTTCACATGAAGGCTATGAAAAGTCTCACCATTAGCACATGGAATCTGAAGCATCTTCTGAAGATAGGGAGAAGGTTGTCTAATGATGAAGGGCCTCAGGGAGATTCCGTGACCCTTGGGTCACAATCACTGTTGAGTCCATCTGTTATGCTATCAGGAATGATGTTACCATCCTGGCCCAGGAGCCTGTGGACTCCAAATCATCTTTCAAGTTTCCTCTTGCTGTGGCTATACACGTCCAGGGAGCTGCACCAACCATCACCAGACATATGGCCTTTTCAGTCAACCAGGGAAGAAGCACCTTTGCCCAGCTTCATCATCTTTCTTCATCTTTAACTTACAATAATGGTGGTGGATGAGGGCGCCATCAGGGCTGTATGTTTTGGAGGAACAAGAAATGATGGAAGATTAGGTGGATAATGGAGGGTCTCCTTTCCAGAGCTGGAAAGTCACCAGTTTATTACCTGAGCTTGTGGGAAGTTTCTCACAAATGGTCAGCTAATGTTGTAGAAGGACCCGTGGGGAGAGCTGTATAGAAGTGTGGTGGAGAATTCATCTCAACCACCAAATACCATTGATGGATTGATTGACATTGTAGAAGAGCCATATTCTGACAAATTTTAGTAAAAGGCATCTGCTTTGGTAAGATGCAGCTTCTGACGAAGTAAGGTTCTGATAAAGTGAGATGAAGCTCACCAAAGCTTATGCCTTTCAATAAAAATTGTCAGTCGGAAAAAAATGGTGTCAAATTCTTGACTGATGAACTGACAGCTCATTCTTCTCCGCCACCCAATCAAACAATTCTCAGTGGCTTGCAGGCCACATAAACAAAAGTCAGAACATCCACAGCGAGGTTAAAACCCACGAAACCAATCATAAGAATGAAAACAATCATCACACCAGCCCCTCCAAAAAAACATAAGGACCCCAAATGACAAGAAACAAAGAATAAAATTAACAAACAGAAAGCAAGATGGATCAGGTATAGACTTAAGAAAAGGCCTCCTGAAACAACCCAGTTTTTGTACGTTTCTGGAAAATCAACGAGAGGGGTTCAGCCAGATTTCTGTCTGGGGGCTGTTCCAAAGTGCTGATGCTGCCCATGGAAGAGCAGCACTTTCTAGCATTGGCCCTTTGACCTATCAGAAATGTGGGATCACAAGAGGTTTTCCCCATGGTGTCCTAACTGGTTGGGCCGATAATGGTTGGAGCAGAAGTTCCTGGAAGGGCCTTATTGTAACTGCTGTGAGATGGGTGCCTCTATAAATCATTTAAAGGTAGTCTTTGATTAACAACCACAATTGGGATCAGAATCTCAGTTGTTGAGTGAATTGGTCGTTAAGCGAGACACCCACGTGACTACTTCGCTCAATGACCACAATCCCAGCACTCCCATTTGCGGTCTTTAAGTGATCTCCTAGGTTGTTAAGCAGACAGAGCGAAAGAGCTGCCTGCGGAAGGGTTTCCCTCCATGCATGGAGGGGAAATCCTTGGTGAGGCTGCAGGAACGAAGCAGAAATCTTCAGGATTTGAGTTCCGTTCCTGCAGTCCCACAAAGGGCTTCCCTCCCCTCCGTCCCCTCCGCTTGCAACCTTCCCTGCTGGCTTCTCCAATGACTTTCTGGGGAAGCCGGCAGAGAAGATTGCAAATGGCGATCGCATGACTGTGGGGCACTTGGAAACCAGTCCTGAATGTGAGCTGGTTGCTGAGTGCCCAAAATGCAGACATGTGACCACAGAGGAGTGGTGCGACATTTCACGACGGCCAGAAGTGCCTTACAGGCCATAAAGCACCCTTTCCAAGGCTGTCATAACTTTGAACAGTCATTAAGCGAGGACTACCTGTACAGTGTAAGTTAAATCAATCAATAAAAGTTCAGTACCAGCACCTTCAGTTGTACCTGGAAATGAATTGCTTGCCTCTGCCAAAAAGGTCCTAAAGTCTTCCTATAAAGGTTCTAACCCTTGGAGGAATCCCTCAGTACCTGCCAGGATGTTAGGTGGGTTTAATTTGGAAATGTAATGGGAATGAAGCCCAGAGTTGATGAAAGAAGAGAAATGTTGAAGTCTGAGGAGAGAGCAAGGGGTCAGGATGGCCTCTGGAGAAGTGGGGGATCTAGGCTGAAAAAGGGATCAGCTCCCCGAGAATCCTTGGGAGATTGAGAGAGGCGAAATAGCAAGGTAGTACATTAGCCTCCACTCTCATCTTTTAATGAAAATCTAAGTTAAAAAGTATTCACTCTAAGAATGAGGAAGAAAAACAGAAGCCTCTTTCAACAGGGAAGACATTTTGGGGGGAAATGGAAGACAGACTCCAGCACGTGAATAATATGGGTGGAGTGAGTCATCCTTCTTCCAAGGAGCTCAGAATAAATCAAGGGGTTCGCACATCACGCTAAGCCCCAATATGATCTGTGTATGGCTTAGCGTGTTGTGTGAACCTGACAGTTAGTGTTTATAAACTGGGGTTTGTGACTCAGCATTGGATGTACTCTCAGGCAATTGTGGTTTATTTAAGAAAACATGGATTATTGGAATATATGATTGGTGCATGCCATCTAGAGTTACGAAGTTTTCAGTGCTCATTTCAAACTGCATGAATAGAACACGTACTTTGTCTGTGTGCAACACTGCAGTGTGTTACCAAGTGCGGCATTTAGTGCTTTAAGTCTCTTGCTTGGTTGTTTGCTTGAGGACATTTTATTACCCGACTAGGTAACATCATCAGTTACATACTGATGTTTTATTTATTTGTCTGTATTTCGAATTTCGTCACCACTCATCTCCCTCAGAGAGCAACTCTGGGCGGTTTACAATAAAACTAAAAATAAATAGATTAAAATACAGTAAAAACAGTATTTCTTAAATATAAATGTAAATGTAAAATATAAAATCCAGGATAGAGATATTAAAAGTTCTTAATTTAAATTCATGAATTCACAGGGGCCTCTTCAAGGTGCTAACCACCCCCAGGATTGATTACCCCTCCTCACACCCCATGCGAGATGGCAGAGCCAGGTCTTCAGCCCTATCCGGAAGGCCAGGAGAGTGGGGGTCTGCCTCACCTCTGGCGGAAGAGTGTTCCATAGGGATGCTACCTAGTGGGGTCATGAAATATCAGCAAGCAAACCACCAAGCTCAGAGAGCACCAAGGACTCCATAGTTCAACCCTGAGTTACATATATTTTCTTCTATTGGGTCTTGCTTTTTCAGAAAAATCATCAATCATCTCTATCTACAGTTGTGTGAAAAAGAAAGTACACCCTCTCTGGGTTCTACGGTTTTACGTATCAGGACATAATAAAAATCATCTGGTCCTTAGCAGCTCTTAAAATTAGGTAAATGCAACCTCAGATGAACAACAACACATGACATATTGCACCATGTCATTATTCGTTTTACAGAAATAAAGCCAGAATGGAGAAGCCATGTGTGAAAAACTAAGTACACCCTTACCGCTTCCATAGGTATTAAGAGGCTAAGTAGCAGCCAGGAGCTGCTAATGAAATGCCCTTGATTAATTGATCATCAGCAAGTGTGACCACCTCTATAAAAGCTGAAGTTTTAGGAGTTTGCTGGTCTCGAGCATTTAGGTGTGTGTTAACACAATGCCAAAGAGTAAGGACATCTTAGAGAAGCGATTGTTGCTGCCCATCAATCTGGGAAGGGCTATAAGGCCATTTCCAAACAATTTAAAGTCCATCATTCTAGTGAGGAAGATTATTCACAAGTGGGAAACATTCACGACAGTTGCCAATCGTCCCAGGAGTGGACGTCCCAGCAAATTCACCCCAAGGTCAGACCGTGCAATGCTCAGAGAAATTGCAGAAAATCCAGGAGTTACATCTCAGACTCCATAGGCCTCAGTTAGCATGTTAAATGTTAAGTTCATGATGGGACAATTAGAAGACTGAACCAGCAAATCTACAATGGAATGGCTTGAAAAAGAAAAGAATCAAGGTGTTGCGATGGCCCAGTCAAAGCCCAGACGGCAACCCGATTGAAATGCTGTGGTGGGACCTTAAGAGAGCTGTGCATAAATAAATGCCCACAACCCTCAATGAACTGAAGCAATGTTGTAAAGAAGAGTGGGCCAAAATTCCTCCACAGCAATGTGAGAGACTGATAAAGCCATACAGAAAACGATTATGTCAAGTTATTGCTGCTAAAGGTGGTTCTACAAGCTATTGAATCGTAAGGTGTACTTGGTTTTTCACACATGGCTTCTCCATTCTGGCTTTATTTCTGTAAAACGAATAATGACATGGTGTAATATGTCATGTGTTGTTGTTCATCTGAGGTTGCATTTACCTAATTTTAAGAGCTGCTAAGGACCAGATGATTTTTATCATGTCCCGATATGTAAAACCATAGAACACAAAGAGGGTGTACTTCCTTTTTCACACGAATGTACCTATCTATCTCACAAAATCAAAACCAGAAGCTCAAAGAACCCATCAAGCCACCATGAGGATTTCCTATTGATCAGAAGACGATCAGCTGCTTAGGAAGGGAAGTACAAAGTTATATATGGAGCTGTTATCAAAGAACATCTGGAAAGCACCAGACGTGGGAAATCGCTGTATTCCGAGCAACCGGCTTTCAGCCTGGTCTTTAGGACATAGAAGGGGATGTGGTCATTGTGGCTTTCTGCCTCAAAATAATTAGCCATTACCTGCTCAAGGCGATAACAGCAAGACAGGTTGGTGTTCCCCAATGGCCCTGTTATACAGCTCTATTTCCCGACCAGCCTGATTGCAGAATAAATGATCCAGGCTAAATTCTCTAAGGATGATTCCATACATTTCTTACTGTATCAAGCAGGGATGGGCAAAACATACTGGGCCTGGACTGTTCTGTCCATGGAACAGCCATTAGGAGCAGTCTCGTGTATAGAACAATTCCGGAATTCAGAGACCATGGGGTAGAGGAAACAGGATTCTCAGCCTGGTTTATTTATTTATTAAATTTATATAGCCACCCATCCCTCGTACATGACTCTGAGCGGTATACAAATTCAAAAACACAAAAACGTTACAGGGAAATAACCGAAAACATAACTACAAAAATCATTTTAAAAACCCATTAAAAAACATTAAACAAATAATTTCAGGAGGAATAGACAGATCAATAAACAAACAAACAAACCCTGAACCCCGGTTAACCAAATAACAATTGCTGAGTTCACACTGTATGCAAGGACCAAATCAATCCAGTCTGACTAAATTTACGGTGTTTTCAGGTTGTGCAACCAGGACCAAGGGCATGATGGACAGATTTACACAAGGCTGGGAAAAAGACCTTAGGGCTCTTTCAAAACTTGCTCCTCTTTCCCTGCTTAGCCAGATGTCGAAACCTGCGTTCCACTAGTCCGGGGTGGCGGGGAGGGTTTAACCATTTTAATTCTTTCCCCCTTTGCCTGCACAAGCCTGCACAGCAGCAGCAAAGTCAGTTGTGAAAGTTGGTTAAACCTGCCTTCCCCCTTTGCAGATCTGGACAGACCTACATTCCTGTTGGTTTAAAAAAAAAAAACAGCTAGGATGCCCAGACTGGGTGCAAACATGGGATGATCCTGGTCAATCTGGGACATACATAAGATACAACAGGTTCCCTTGACAGTCACATGAGATATGGCAAAGACAGGGATTGGATTCCATTGCAGGGCGGATTACATACTACCCAACTCCATTTTAGCCCAGACAAGTATATTATGAGAACATACCTAGCTAATTCACCAGAGAAGAGCGTTGATGGCATTGACTTTCATAGGTGTGTGCATGTCAAAACAAGATAGCGGGCGTGGTATTGCAACACAGGCCATTCCACTCCACCATCTTGCCTATCTTGACTGTGCACTGCAGACACCAATGCTTTTATTTCATATTTATTTTTACAATATAATTTAACACTTCATTGTTCAAATAATACATATTAGGTCATTTATTATAATGCACTTTATTCCCCCAGGGGATGGGAGAATAGCCAAGTTTTCAATGACTTTCTGAATGTCATCAGGTTGGCAGCCACACAGATCTCTGGGGGGATGTTGTTCTAGAGGGCAGGTGCTGAGACCCTTCCGGGGTCCCAATAGGTCAGTGTTTCTCAACCTCAGCAACTTTAAGATGCGTGGACTTCAACTCCCAGAATTCCCCAGCCAGCAGGCTGGCTGGGGAATTCTGGGAGTTGAAGTCCACGCATCTTAAAGTTGCTGAGGTTGAGAAACACTACAATAGATGACACTGCTTTATCAAAGGGACCTGAAGCTCCTCCTCTGCCCTATCTCACCAGCCAGGCTGAAACAATCAGAATTGAACCAATGGTTGATGGGATATAATGTGTAAGTCCCTCAAAATGCTCACAGCTGTTTCCGTTGGTCAAAATACATGCATGTGTATCTGGGTACCACCGCTGATCTTCTGATGCACCAAACAGTTCTCTGTATGACTGGATCTTCTGATATGCCAAATCTTTCAACAGGCACTGTACTTTTTGCATTGGTTGTCCCTAGAAATTTAAAAAAATCAATCTTTGCTTGGAGGAGCCATTCCTGGAACTGGCCAACCATCTGTTCCCTCAGCTTTCGTTTCTCTTTGCAGTTTTGACTGTCAGAAGCCCCAAGGGGTGCAGGTATCCATTCCATGGAAGGGAAGAGACCAAAGTTAAGATGGAACAATGGTTGCTTTATTAAATGACAGCGCTGACCAAATGTAGCTCAGAGACACAGTGGCAAACAACACACACACACACACACAGGCTTGCTTGCTCTCTTGACCTTACTGGGCCGGGGAGAAATGCTGGGGGTGGGAGTACAAGGCCCTGAGGTATGTTTCCTTGGCAACCTTGGCTGAAGTAGAAGAAATTGCCTCAACACAACGAAGAATTGGGCAACCAAGTCATGACCTTGGGCCTCAGGCTGCTTGCAAGGCTGGGCTTGCTAGGAAGGGGAAACTTTGGACTTTGCCAAGTTTAAGGGGGTTAGCCTCAGAAGGCACCCCAATAAAAAAAAATCCTCTCTTGCATGTTTGTAACATTCTGGACACAGTTTTTCATTTGACATTTCAGGTAGATACCTAAGTAGGTAATAGTAGATTTTATCTAATCCATCCTTCCTTCCTCCAAAGAAAGTGTACATTCGGATGTGCTACAGTACCTCTTGGTCAAAAATGCTTTGGAGAGGGTATATCCTGGTGTACATGTTCATAAATTACCCTATTATCCATACCACTACCCTCTGCCCTGTTCAGATTAGGCTGAGGAATGGAAGCTGAATTAAATTTGCATAGGATGAGTTCACACCACACACAGTGCTAGGCTCAAATAGGGCTGGATATTTATTTTTATTTGTATTTCGTCACTGCCCATCTCACTCAAGAGATGGATACCTTGTGTGAATCCACCATCACCTTAGCATGTGGTGTGAACTAGGCCATCATACTGGATCCTAGTATGGCTTATTTCCTTGGGTGTAGCCTGCTATGTGAACATGGGATCAGCATTTGATAAATCCCTGTTTAGGTTTCAGGATGTTGCATGTTATGCCATGCTGTAGTTTATTCAGTTTGATTTTGACATAACCAATGAACCCCACCAGTGTGATTTGTTCACCACAGTTGATGACCTAGCATGTCCTGTGAACCCGGTCACTGGTGGCTTTCTCACAAACCATAGTTAAGCAAATCATTTGTTGTCGTTAAGTCGTGTCCGACTCTTCGTGACCCCATGGGCCATAGCACGCCAGGCCTTCCTGTCCTCCACTGTCTCCTGGAGTTTACTCAAATTCATGTTCATTGCATCGGTGATGCTATCTAACCATCTCATCCTCTGCCGTCCCCTTCTCCTTTTGCCTCCAGTCTTTCCCAGCATCAGGGTCTTTTCCAGTGAGTCCTCTCTTTGCATTAGGTGGCCAAAGTATTTGAGCTTCAGCTTCAATGTCTGTCCTTCCAATGAACAGACAGGGTTGATTTCCTGTAGGATCGACTGATTTGACCTCTTGCAGTTCAAGGGACTCTCAAGAATCTTCTCCAGCACCACAGTTCGAAAGCATCAATTCTTCAGCTCTCAGCCTTCCTTATGGTCCAACTCTCACAGCCATACATCACTACTAGGAAAACCATAGCTTTGATTATATGGACCTTTGTCAGCAAGGTGATGTCTCTGCTTTTTAATATGCTGTCTAAGTTTGCCATAGCTTTCCTCCCAAGGAGCAAGTGTCTTTTAATTTCATGGCTGCAGTCATCATCTGCAGTGATCTTGGAGCCCAAGAAAATAAAATCTGTCACTGCTTCCATTTCTTCCCCTTCTATTTGCCAGGAAGTGATGGGGCCAGATGCCATGATCTTAGTTTTTTTTTAATGTTGAGTTTCAAGCCAGCTTTTGCACTCTCCTCTTTCACCCTCATCAAGAGGATCTTTAGTTCCTCTTTACTTTCTGCCATTAGGGTGGTATTGTCCTCATATCTGAGGTTGTTGATATTTCTCCTGGCAATCTTAATTCTGGCTTGTGATTCATCCAGCCTGGCATTTCTCATGATCTCCTCTGCATATAATAAGCAGGGTGACAAAATACAGCCTTGTCGTACTCCTTTCCCAATTTTGAACCAATTGGTTGTTCCATGTCCGGTTCTGTTGCTTCCTGACCCTCATACAGGTTTCTCAGGAGACAGGTAAGATGGTCCAGTAAATCATACCATACTGTAATGCATGAACCCCACCAGTGACTATAGAGCCAACTAGGAATCTGAACCTAGGTCTCTCCAATCCCTATCAGATACTCTAATCCAGTCTTTCTCAACTTTGGCATCTTGAAGATGTGTGGACTTCAATTCCCAGAATTCCCCAGCCAGCATGCTGGGCTCACCAATACATTGAGTTGGGTTTGCTTAACTACAGTGGTTTACTGAGTGAACTACAAAGGCTGAATTCACACAACATATTAGGCTAAAAACAAGCAAATGATACTATTGGCTTAGTGTGTTGCTAGAACCCAATCTTAGATTTCAACCCATGGCCCTACTGGCTAGGAATTATGGGAACTGAAGTCTGGTGCCTCTAGAAGGCACCAAGTGGGAAAGGCCATCGTAAGAAGGTGACATTGGTGGATTACAGCAATCAGTCACCTATATCAGCTTTCCTCAATAGAGCATCCTCCATTGTTATGGTTACTGGGGCTGATGTACTTTGTACTCCCCAACCAAATTAATATGAAATGTATTCAGCTGGGGAAAGCTGGTCTCTTCAAAATCATTCTTCCAGCAGCAGCTGAGCAGATGCTACCTGGAATAGCTTTCTCTCACTATGCCCCTCTCTTAGCTCAGTTAAACTACCCAGTAATGCACAAAAATGGTGATAATGGCCAATTTTTGTGCTATGGGATCCAGAATGGTGAGGCAAGTTAATATATGTGACTTAGCTGTAGTAGAATTTTGAACCAGAATGTAGTAAGAGGTTTTTAACTAAAGTGAATCCAATTACATCTTTATTTTAATACTACTCTGGCTTTCCAAATAATTTGTTGAGCTTCTGTTGCTAAATCTTAGCACCTGAAGCTGAAGAGCCATTAGCACTTAGAGAAACAGCAACTGGAGACCAATTTCTTTAGCACCTTGAGCACACATTTAAAATGACTTATAAAAGCACTCTCCCCTCCCTCACAGGTTTTTCTATGTCACACAGAGATGTATTTCCATCATTCCGGCTAGACCAAAAAACCTACAATAGTCATTTTGTTAAGGGAATGTTAGGATTGGGAGAAAAGGAGTGCTGAGCCGGGCAAAGTGGTGCTAGAGGTGGGTCTCAGGAGTTCAGAATATAGACCTATCTGGACTATCTCAAAGGGTAGAGTCCACTTTGTGTTTGTGGTTGAGGATTAGCTTCTTACAACCCCTAGCAATAATTACTTGCTGTGTTCCTGGAAGACTTCAGGCTGGGAAAGAGAATGAGAGATGTATTCTGAAGCAAATAATATTAAGACTTCTGGAGGAAGAATGAATTAACATAACAGAGATACAATTGAACATATAGACTTCATAGCAGAATGGTGGTGACCAAAGTGGGATAGATATCTTCTTTGCCATTTCTCTCTGTGGGAAAGTAATAGCAGGAACATTCAGGTTCAGTTAGTGTCACCTTGGTCTGAGGTGATCATCCTGAGAAACTTGGAATCACCTTTGTTTGATCTGATCCCCTTAGTCATGCTAGCTAATGGTTCTATGAGTCTGATGTTTTGGGAAGAAGCCAGGTTGGAGATGGCTGTCTTAGCAAGGAAACAGGGTGTGTGATGTATGCGTGAAGGACATGGATAGGAAGACATTGTGATGATGTGTATGATGCAAAGAAAGTTGATAAAAGAATATTAGAGGCAAAATATGTGTTTGCCTGATATGCTTACCCATGGTTTTCTCAGTTAACCCAACTTTCTAGGTGTTCATGACACACTGAATCATCAACTACAGGGGTGGGGTTCATCCAACTTGGAAGGTTACAGTGTGGTTGTCTGTGGGTCAGTCTGTCAAGCAAACTTGGTCGAAGGAAGTTATTTCCACACTTTCGTGTTCATATATAAAGATATGGAAATGTGCCAGTATAAATAAGGAACAAACATGGAGATATGACAGAGCGTAGCTGTCTGCTTAGAGAAGATCTTATGCTGCATTGTGAAATAATGGGGAAATGAATTTTTTCACCAAGTGGAAGAATAAACAGCAGTTTTAGTTGTAAAAAGTTCTATAGAAGAGAAAGACACTTGATTAGTATACCAATCCCACAGAAGACCAGCAAACTTCCTGCCTATTGAGAAACAGAGAGAAGATGGGGCAAAACATTGAGAATGCATTAGGACAGTGTTTACCAAGCTAGATAACTTCCAGATGGATAGACTTTGAGGTCTAGAGTTCTCTAATGGCCATGCTGGCTGGGGAATTCTGGGAATTGACGTTTAAGGTGAAGGTTTCCCTTGACATTAAGTCCAGTCGTGTCCGACTCTAGGGGGCGGTGCTCATCTCCGTTTCAAAGCCGAAGAGCCGGCGTTTGTCCGTAGACACTTCCGTGGTCATGTGGCCGGCATGACTAAACAGAATGCTGTTACCTGCCCGCCGAAGCGGTACCTATTAATCTACTCACATTTGCATGTTTTCGAACCGCTAGGTTGGCAGGAGCTGGGACTAGCAACGGGAGCTCACCCCGTCACACGGATTCGAACCACCAACCTTCTGATCGGCAAGCTCTGCAGCTCAGCGGTTTAACCCACAGCGCCATTGTGTCCCATTGAAGTCTACACTTTTGTAAATTGCCCAGAAATTGTTGATTTTGTATGCTTAACCTAAATACTGAATGAGGTTTTTTTATTTGTATTTATCAAATTTATATACGGTAGCCACCCATCTCACATATGTGACTCAAAACAGTTAAAACAAAACCATTAAAAACCATTGAAACAATGGTTATAAACCTAGTAAGTGAATAAACAAATAATCTCAGCAGCCCCATTGTCCATGTTTGCCTGAATACTTAGCCATAATTAACCAAATCATAGCCTACTCAGTTAACTCATTTTCTTGGGACCATACCACCATGGGCTTAGTTTATATAACATGCCAGGCTAAAATGTGGATGGCTTATTTGTGACTGTATGAAAACAATCTAATTCTTGCTTCTTTTCAGTGTCCAGTGGCATAGATCCAAGTCAGACCCTTGGCTATACAACTTCCCCATTAGTGAGCAAACAAGCTTTGTAGCAAGCAAATTAATCTAACCATCTACTTGGTACTACAGAGTAGTAACAGAGATCCTCCACATCAGTTGACTACTTGGTCTCTTTTAACTGGAGCTGCTCAGAAATAACTCAGAGATTTCTAGATGCAAAGCAGGTGTTCCACAACAGATCAGTGATTCCCATTCTGCTTTCTTGTTCAATTACCTTAGTCCACACACTATCATTCTGGCCATCCTTTGTAGCAGCCGCCATGTTTGAAACTATTTTACTTGCAGAAATCATTCAGGCATTGCATCTTGATTGTAGTTCTGTGGGTGATTAGCTTAGCTGGTTAGTGAGCCTAGTCTGCAAATCCTTTAGTCTCGATCTTGGACCTCAACACTAGTCCCTAATTCTTTCACAAGGAATGCGTGTCCTTCATCGTCCCAGTATTGAACATGAAGGAGTAAAACAACCAGATAATTCAGGAAGGAAACAGATTTATTTATTCTTTTCTGTCTCTTGGAAAATTTCAGACGGTTTGTAAAAGAAAGTTTGGTTGATTTTTGTGGGTTCTTGGAATATCCACCATTTTTCTATCATTCCATGGAGCTGTAACACAGCAACTGTCAAGCTCCTTCAGCTGATAGTCTCTGCTGCTTATCACCTGGATCTTACAAATAAAACTTTTTAACCTGAGGGTTTCTCTTCCCTTTTATCTAACTCTTCCAATTGTTGCTCAACTACTATAACTTTTAACATTCAGAGTTTAAAAACTTGAGAGTTTTTTTTTCCTCTGCTATCTGTAGGCCTCCAGGATCACTGGAAAATATTATCAGCCTGGGTTGTACTCCATGCATCTATGACTCTGTTGTATAAATATGGAATCTGGCAGACAATTTGGGATTCTGTGCCAAATCGTACTGTAGGAATCAGAAATTTTAGTGCAAAATTATTACTGCAGAAATCTTCCAGATGTCTTTAAAGATGCACACTTGCCTCCTTCCCCACCCACAAATTCTTTGCCTTGGTCAGGCTGGGAAGAATGCTGAAGTCTGGAGATCAAAGACAGTCCATTAAGTTTTAATTTTGCAAAAAAAAAAAGGGGGATCCCCTATGCAGAATCCTTTCTATCTGCTTTCCCAGTTAAGCTATTTATGACAAACAGGACACAGCTGTAATCTAGTTAATCACATTTGAGCTAAGCATGTTGGGTAAACCCAGCCTGTGTTTACGACTCAGAGTATTGTACAAATCAAAGGAAATAGGCTAGGTAAACCAAGGGTCACTTAACCATGAGCAATCATATGATGTGAACAAAGCCCCCAGTTCTGAGCTTTGCATAACTTGCGGAACAAAGGCATGGCTAGATTTAATGAAACACCTGAATTACGAAGTCTCTCTTCCTTTGTAAAGAATGTGCATCCTTCATCTTCCCAGTCAGTGAACATCAAGGAGTAATAATCCACCTAATTATTCAAGAAGGACATTGATTAGTGCTTACTTTCTTGTTTCTTGGAAATCCAATTAGTTTGGGAGAGTTTTGCTAAAGAATTTGCTTGGCTGATCATTGTGAGCCTGTATCAACGGTGGTTACAGTAGAAGCAGGTTAAACAGAAACAAAATTGCAAAGAAAAGTACAGGTAGTCCTTGACTTACGACCATTCATTTAGTAACTGTTCAAAGTTATGACGTTGCCAAAAAAAGTGACTTACGACCTGTCCTAGCACTTATGACTGTCACAGCGTCCCCGCAGTCACATGATCAAAATTCGGGAGCTTGGCTACTGGCATGTATTTACAATGGATGCAGCATCCCGGGGTCATGTGATCACCATTTGCAACACGCAAATTCAATGGGGAAGCCGGATTCGCTTAACGACCATGGCAAAAAAGGTAATAAAATCAGGTGTAGTCATGTGATGCCTCATTTAGTGACTGTACTGCTTAATGATGAGTTTTCTGGTCCCAGTTGTGGTTGTAAGTCAAGGACTAGGTAAAGGTAAAGGTAAACTGACATTAAGTCCAGTCGTGTCCGACTCTAGGGGGCGGTGCTCATCTCTGTTTCAAAGCTGAAGAGCCGGTGTTTGTCCATAGACAGTTCCGTGGTCATGTGGCCAGCATGACTACACGGAACACTGTTACCTGCCCGCCAAAGCGGTACCTATTAATCTACTTACATTTGCATGTTTTCGAACTGCTAGGTTGGCAGGAGCTGGGACTAGCAACGGGAGCTCACCCCGTCACATGGATTCGAACTGCTGACCTTCCAATCGGCAAGCTCCGCAGCTCAGCGGTTTAACCCGCAGCACTACCGCGTCCCTTTTTAAGTCAAGGACTACCTGTATGAAAAATGTATACATTAGGCGTAGCCCAACTTTTCAGACTGACACATTTGCAACTTGGAGAGTCTTTGTTTGGTGACCACAGTTGGGACTGGCAACTTGGTCATTAAGCAAAGTGGTCACTAAGTGAAAAATCACCTGGCCGCGCCTGCACTTACGATTTTACTTCAGATTTCCTTTGCTTTACAGCATCAGAAGGATACGACCCCAGACAGCTGGGAGAGCCCAAACGGTGGGGAAGGTTTCCAGAACTCGACTCACAAGGAAGCTGGGTAAAAGGGCAAATCTTGTAGCCCTTTTTCCCTACCCTCCATCCTTTGGAATGCTCACCCCAGTGCTGGGATAATTAGCAAGAAGAGAATTGATGTTTATACTTACATTCATTGGAGAAGAAAGGATTGCAAGAGAGTAAGCAGGCACACAATGGGAAGCACACAGCAAAAGGAATGCGCTGGCACCAGCTGTTTGCCTAGAGCTCTGGCTAGGAGGCAAACACAAGCTTTCAGTGTGAAACTGATTAAGGTCTGGTCAGTTTCAGGCAGCGGCTGGTTCTAATCAACCAATTAAGGTCACAGACCTGAGTTTATTAACTTGTTGTTAGCACCTTTTGAAAACTGCTGGGCTCAGGAAGAGATTGCTTGTTTAGTCAATTGCTCCACTCTGCCAGGGGAGGGGGGGAAAAACAGCTCAGCCACAGGACAATTTGTACTGACTGACTGTAATGGTGAACACCTGACTGAGAGAGAGAGAGATGCTGTGAAGGTTGTAAATGCAGACATTGGTTGCAAAGTTACTTTTTCATCACTACGTGACTGCGAACAGTCACTGTCTGAGGCAGTTACTAAAGGAGGACTACCTGTAGTCCCAAAGGATACTTTCAACCACCTTAGGGGGACTTCTGTGTGACTCCAAACCATTTCAGCAAATAAATGCAACGTTACAGACTGTTGATTTGCTTTCCAGCATTTCAGCTTTTGTTTAGTTTTTTTATAATTAAAAAATTGCCCAGGAGGAAATTAGTTCTCAAGGGCATCATGTTGTCTATCCCTAGTGGGGATAAAATGTTAAACAAACAAGCAAAGAAAGAACACAAAAAGCATAACTTCTACATTTTTAGTCTAGCATCCATTTATCCTCAGGGGCAGGCTTTGCAAATGTTCTGATCCTTTGTCCTAGAACAAATAATCAAATGTTAGTCAGACAAAATAACCCAAAAAGCTGGGAAAAAACAATTAAAAATATGACAAAAATACAAGCCTCCCCTTATACTCAACACTGGATACTTATACAGTAGTAGCAAAGAATTAAAGATCTCAAAATATTGTTCACTGAATGCAGGCCGTCTTCATCTTTACGTGTAGTTTAATGTATTTCCAGTAGGAGACGGAGGGGGCAAAAAAGTCGGGATGAGAGAAATTCAAAGGGTGTTTCTGGCCTATTATGTTAGGCATCTATGAAATTACATGACTAAAATTTAAGTCTCCCTTGAGTTAAGGGAGGACAATCCATGCTGTTGTCTTAACAACAGTATGGAAAGCATTGTGGTGGTCTTTTGGTATGATACTTTACCTTCCAATCAAGCTACACCTGGATTTCCTGGTGGTCTCCCATTCAAGCCCTTCACAAACTGAAAAACAGCTTTTGTGAGATGAGACAATGTTGGCTTTGGAGCTGGCACATCTCTTTTGGCAGGGTTGACTAGATGATCTTTAAGACCCCTTCTAGTTTCTGATGCTATTGGTTTGCCTCCAGTGCTCTGTCCAGCATGGTGTATTTGTGTGAGTTTTTATTTTTCCAATGATTGCAATCAGGAAGGAAAGTTGAATTCTTCCCTATAATATCTGGAAGGCATGGGGTTATCTCTTTCAAGCATATTCTGTGCTAATATATTAGCTTACCCATCCTTTGCTTGATGGGTAAGCTAATATGTAGATGCTGGTTCTTTATCTGTATTTCTTGGCTTAAAGCAGCAAACCAAGCTAATTAAATGCCCAATTGAGTAAACTGATTGCAATCCTGTGGTCTCTAGCTACCCAGTCTGAATCCAAGATTTCTAAATGTCACCACTGTATGTCTTTTGATCTTCCTAATGGAAGATTAAGCGCTTAACCCCTTCCCACTGGCACTGATGATGCTGAGAAAATTGATTTTGAAATGAATAATAGCCTTCCTTTTCCACTTTCCCAGATGCTTCATGCAAGATCGCTGGTGGTACCTGCCTCCTTGTTCATTAATGGGCTCCCCTGGACTCAGAGAATGTCACTTTCAAATATTTGGGAAAAGTTGGAAAAATAACCACTGGGTCATCTCTGATGAAGGCTAGAGAAGAAGCAATGGGTTGTTATGCTGGAAATCTGTCCAGCAGAAAACCTTCAAAATGGCAGATGGAGCAGGTTCAGAGATGCAGAACTACATATTTAAGAATTTATTGCTTCAAGGGTCAGCCTTGAGGAGTTGAATCCTGAAGTTCTTCCAGGCTGTCTGCAGTTGGCAGAACTTACAAGATCTTCTTACCCTCCATTGAACCAAAGATGCGTTCAGGTTCAGAAAGCACAGCTAGAAGGCCCTGATGTGTGGTGGTGAGAAGAGGACTTTCTAGGTTCAAGCAGTCCTGAACTTTAATTTGCTGTATGGACTCCCTGGAGGGTTCATAAAATTGTAGGATCCACTACAGGTGTCAGATCCCTCTGATCAAAAGGTTCACAGAACCTCTTATCAGAGCATCTTCCACTACTTTCTTATCACTGGTCACAGACTCCGTGTAGCCAGATGGGAGGGGGTGCTGAGATGGAGCGTGAACTGCATTGTTATGGCTAGGGATTTATGGTGTTCACACATCAAGGCCAGAGAGCGGAGATACACCAGAGACGCCACCTGGATTGGGAAGGGGGGTGACATACTTTAGTGGGAAGAGGGGAAAAACGTAATTAAGTGAATGTAGTTTTAAATGTAGGTTTGAGCGGGAATTCTCCATTTGCAGCTTTACCCTTGTGCTGGTCATTTTGCTTCGTTAAAACAGTAAAAGGAGCTTGGTCTCTTGACTGTTATTGTGTGAATGCTTGAATGTGCCAGTGCTTACAACAGGACAGATTCACCTAGCTATGGTATTTATTTATTTATTAAATTTATATCACCGCCCATCTCCCCCAATGGGGGACTCTGGGTGGTTTACAATAAAATAGCACTAAAAACATAACCACGTAAAAATTACCATTAAAATATACATCACATAAGCGTTGGTCTCTTTCCCCCAAATGTTCCATAGGATTCTGCACTATAGTCAATAGATAGATAACGTGATTCCCAACAATTAAAAAAGTCCAAGCAGATAAAATCAAATCAATGCTTTAATTATTCCTTGCTGGCAGAAACAGGCCAGCGGTAGTAGGAGCAGACTGCAAGCAATCTGCTTCACAGCCATAGTTCACAATTACTGGCAGAATGTAAGCCAGCCCTGGCTGGCCTGTTTTTTGCTGGCAAGCAAGGAACGAAATGTGCTTTTCTGGCCTCTGAGCATGTGCAGTGACCTCACTATGCAAGCCCTGCAGGTTGCAGTCACCCCTGAATGCTGCTGCGGTTCCTCATTTGATTGCACTTATTTGAATTTCTTAATTGGCTTGGGGGAGAATTAATCCAGATTCCATAAAGAGGGACCGTCTCATGCCCATTTCATCGACCTGTCCTACCCAATCATGCAGAGAGGGCATGCTATGGACCCCATCTATAAAATAATTTCATCTAGCAGGGTCCAGGAAGCGGGCCTTCGCTGCAGTAGCGCCCGCCCTCTGGAACATTCTTCCCCCAGAGGTGAGGCAGGCCCCCTTGCTCCTGGACTTCCGTAAAAAACTAAACCTGGTTCTGTCACCATGCCTGGAGCAGGAAGGGGAACAGTTATTTGTGGGGATGGCTAGCACCCTAGAAGGGCCCTTATTCTCACAGACTGAGATACAATCTTTAGCCATCTGGATTTTATTACATTTTATATTTTTTATTGTCTATTTATATTTATTGTATTTATAATGATATTGAATTTTAAATTTTGTTTTTGTTGTAAACCACCCAGAGTCCCTCCTTTTGGGTGGGGGGAGATGGGCGGTGATAAAATTCGATAAATAAATCAAAACCACTGCTTACAAAACTTACGATGCAGAATGAATGTGTGAATAGGAATGTACATCAGCTCTGCACATAGCAACTTCGGGGGACAGTGTTCTGTCTCACTCACCAAAACATAAACATGGAATTATATTTTAGGGAGTAAGAACATTGCCCCCCAACCCTCTAAGAAGCTTGTAAACTTCTTAGCAATACCCATAGCTGTTAGAAGCCATCCGGTTCTTCCCGCATGCTATTAACTGTTAGCTGCTAAATGCTTTAGGACTTTCTTGCAATTTTTAAAAATTCCTTTTTCACCGTTATTGTATACTATTGCTGTTTTTTTTTTATTGTGTTTGGTCTTGGGCTGTCCATAAATGTCGATTGATTGATTGATTGAAACATGGGATTTGGGGACAGAGAAGACATTTGAACTGTGGGGAAAGAGGATCAAGGATTGCCAATAAGCTAAAGGCCCTTCCAGTTTAACTTTTCACAAGATATTTATTTATTTGTTTGTTTGTTTGTTTGTTTATTAAGAGATTTATAGGACTGCCCCACTCAGGGTGACTCGTGTCTCACAAGATTACAAGAATAAAACCCCCAATACAAAACCCACCATACCCCCACACCCCTGGCAGCAACAATACATTCAAACGAACCACTTGATGGGCTCCGCATCAATGTGGGGTCCCCAGGCCCGCTGGCGAAACCACGTCTTCAGGGCCTTTTGGAAGAGTGTTAAGGTGGGGGCCAATCTTATCTCTGCAGGGATGATGTTCCACAGGGAGGGAGCCACCATGGAGAAGGCCCCTCTTCTCAGTCCCACTAGATAGACCTCCTTAATGGGGGGCACCCGTAACATACCTCGCCTCCCCGAGCTGGTGGGTCAGGTAGATGTGACTGGGAAAAGGCAGTCCTTCAGATAACCTAGACCCAAGCCATGTAGAGCTTTAAAGATGATAACCAGCACCTTGAATTGGACCTGGAAGCAAATTGGCAACCAATGCAGCTCCCGCAGGAGAGATGACACGTGTGCAAATCTGGACTTGCACAAAACCATGCAGGCCGCCACATTTTGAACCAACTGGAGCTTCTGGATACTCTTCAAGGGCAGCCCCATGTACAGCATATTATAGTAGTCTAGACGGGAGGTGACCAGGGCATGGGTGACTGTGAGCAGGGCCTGATATGGATGTGCTACTTATCTTCTCCTTTTTCTTTTCCAGCTTGTTGCTTTAGAGAGACAAGTGTTTGATTTTCTGGGGTACCAGTGGGCTCCAATTCTTGCCAATTTCCTCCACATCATCTTGGTTATCCTGGGCCTCTTCGGGACAATCCAGTACAGACCACGCTACATTGTGGTGGTGAGTTTGCTAATGATTCTAAGGCTGGCATCTGATGGCCAAATGGGGATTTTGGTGGGAATGTTTTCGGAAGAAGTATAGGACTGAACTGCAGAAAGGGCCATCAGAACCGGTGACTATATCAACTGATGCATAATGGTAGACCAGCTTTAATGAATGCATTTAAATTTCACCTCTGTGATTTTTCTCAGTGACATTCCCTGTGGCCATTTCTTGATTTACTGATGTTTTTGGCCCCTCGAAAAAAACAGGTATTCCTGGACAATGTGCAGATGGAGTCAAATCATGAAATGAAAAACAATAAGCCAGGGATTAAAAGTAGTAGGTAATAAAACTGACCGCAAGACTCAAAACAAGGCAGTGTGTGAAAACAGCTGCAGAATAAAACGGTGTGAGGATTTAAAAGCTGAACGTATCTTCATTAATATAAAAAGAAAATTTTATCTGGCACCAAAGATGCTGTAATTCATACTGGTGCCAAGTGAGTCAGTTTAGGGATGGCAGGGCACAGTTAAGGTGCCACAAATGAGCAGGGTTAGATACATCATCCCCATCCACCAAAATTATTTCTTCACAGTGCAGAATAAAGAAAAGATCACCTGCTGTCCTACTTTCCATCTCTATTCTGGAGAATTAGGACTTGAATAACCAAATGTGGCTCCATTGCGATTGTCCATGCTAATGGGCATAACCACCCAGAGTCGCTGGGAGTCGGGTGGCATATAAATGTAATACACTATTATTAATAATTAATTATGCAAATTCTTGCCTGTTGCTTATGACTCCCTCTCTCCCTGTTCTTGCATGCCTTTTATCCTCTTTTTGCAGTTAGCTGTTTTTGATCTTTGCTGGTGTCTAATAAATAGACCTCAAGCTATATTTTTGCTCTGATCTGGATAGAGGAATTGATTGGGAACATGCTGGGTATAAACTAAGCTGGAAATTACCCATAGTAATTTTCCAGCCAGAAAGCCTTGTGTCTTGTCACACACACCCCCCTTTTCCTTTGGCAAGTGGGAGAGGATATTAAGTGATGCCTTTTTGTAAGAGCTGGGCAAATGTTTGGTCCTGGGAACACCAGTGAGGTGCAGCAGGCAGGTTAATGAGAGAAGGGGAGACGGGCCTGGAGTTTTGCCTTTTTTTCCTGGTTTTGTCAATAGAGTCGGGGGGGTGTGTGTCTTTGTTTTGTGAGCTGTAACAAACCTGTTGTACTGTTCCCTCTACTTATATACCTGGAAGGTTGGTGGGGAGGTACTGTGTAACAGCAAAGCCGGCTTAACAGACCCAGTTGTTAGCCCTGCGAGGTAGTCCAGACAAGAAGCACAACCAGGAGGACTAGCTCTATCTTTATTGTTAGGTTACTCAGTTTTTCTCAACCTTGGCAACTTTAAGAGGTGTGGACTTCACTCTGGCTGGCTGGGGAATTCTGGGAGTTGAAGTCCACGCCTCTTAAAGTTGCCAAGGTTGAGAAACACTGGGTTACTTTAGCAGAATCTGGCAAGACTGAAGTATTTCCCCCCTCCTTTTCTTTTGCTCTCTGGAAAACTAGAGAGGATCCCTTCTGAGATGTTTCCCACACCCTCCCCTCTTCTGTGAGCTGAGATATCTTTTACGTGATGCTTGTCCCGTCTGCGGCTCTCCCTCCTGTCTCCCAAGGTCACTTCCACACACCATTACACCAGTCAACTAACCTCAAGGGGGGCTGTTTAGCCCCAAACAGACTTGTCTTGTTTGGAGTTAAATTGACCCAGGCAACTAATTCTTCTCCCCTTTCTTGTTCCATGTCATGCAAACCCCTAAATCTCAGAGTTCATTGCCCCCTATGGATAGTCTGGATCCAACATTCCAGAGAGGCCCCACAAAACCAGATCTTCTCCCGGCACAGAGAATACAGGCAGAAACTGTTTAGGGATGAGTGCAACCCCCTGAACTTATCTGTAGAGGTGCCACCCCACTCCAGAAATAATTCAAAGAGTGGAAAGCGGAGAAGATAGAGGCAGGATCCCGACATCCTTTGCTGTGCATCCACAACTTCGTGGGGGTTGACTAACTGATACGTTTGAGATGACGGGCTCTAAAGTATAAGAGGAAGTCAATGGCCCGAGATGGCTGGATTGGGCTGGAGAAACAAGACCTCTGGATGGTTTTGGCCATTTGATTTTCAACAGCCAGACTTGGAGAGGTCCTGCGGTTTAGGGGAATGTGGCTTGGACAGCCACCTGTAGCCACATTGTGCCTTAGTCAGGGGCATCTGTTTGGGGTGGGGGGAGCCAAGATGGTAACAGCAAGTACATGATCAAAGCAAGGCCCATAAAAGAGGCAGACCATTGATCACATGGTTGCAGCCACCGTCTTGACTTTTTGACAACCCCCTTGCAGATGCCTCTGGGCTCTTAGTGGTCTGGAAAGGAAGCGAGGAGACCTGTAATGGTTGCCTATTCTAAAACACCATCAGACTCATGAGTGTGAATTCAAAGATATCTGATTTATTAAAGAATAGTATGCAGGATCACAGAGAAAGCTGAGAATGATGAAAGCGCGCCAAATACAAACTAAAAACCCTTGGTGCAAATGAGATCCCTCCCCCTGTAGAATCTTATCAAGTCCACAATCCCAGGTGCTCCTAACGGCTTCTGATGGTCTGTGGGAAAAGTCCTTGAACAGAGAACATAACTCAAACACATTCCGTTGTACTGATTTCACATACAGAGCTTGGTACAAGGTCTCACAGCAGCTCCCTCCCAAACAGAAACGCGTGTCAGCGCCATGGCATGTGAAATGTTACGATGTATAAACTACATTGAATCAGTGAACATGACATCCTTCTGGGATTTCAACCAGGCATTGAAAACATTAATTATATATATTTGTCTACCACTAATGCAAATATTAATGCTCTGGTGGCTGGGGAAGCTGCAGTGCCAATTTTAGTATCCAGAAAAGCTTCCAATCCTGTTTGTTTGTTTGTTTATATATCCAGTTTATTCCCCACCCACCTCACTCAGAGAGCTACTCTGGGCAGTTTGCATAAAATAGGGATAAAACATTAATTAAAATACAATAAAACAGTACAGGTAGTCCTCACTTAACAACCATTTGTTTAGTGATGGTTCAGACTTACAAATGTGCTGGGAAAACTGACTTACGACTGGTCCTCACACTTACGACCACCACAGTGTACCCATGGTCACATGATCACAATTTGGGCACTTCGCAACTGGTTTGCATTTATGACCATCTCAGTGTCCTGTGGTCACGTGATCACCATTTTCAACCTTCCCAGCCAGCTTCTGGCAAGCAAAATCGATGGAGAACTGCATGTTTCGCTTAATGACCATGTGGAACACCTGCAGTGATTTGCTTAACGACTGCCACAAAAAAGGTCGTAAAATCAGGTCAGATTTGCTTAATGATTGCTTCGCTTAGCAACCTAAATTCCGGTCTCAATAGTGGTTATTAAGCAAGGACTACCTGTAAAACAATATTATTGTCACGGTCTGCAAAAAAGGGAATGTCGGGAACCTTTCTCCATGGTAACACAAGGTTCTTTAAAATCTGGCCTGTCGCTGTTTATACAGTTTCAAAGAGGCAAGCAAGTTTTCAGCTTGTGTATTTCCCATTTGACTGAGACCAGGGCAACCCAGATTACAAACAGATAATTGCTTTTGATCTACCCCTTCCAGCAGAGGACACTTAATTCACTTCAATCAGATCTTTTCACTTTGTTATGCAGCCTTTCGGGGGGGAAAAAAAAGAAATAATCCGGTAGTTCATAATACAAGTGGCTGCGGGTTTTAATTGCCAGCCTAAAGAGCCGCAGCCTGTGGAATTGTTCTTATATGAAGCTGATCACCCATGGGTGATCATCGTTAGCCTTTGCATTCATAACACAACCTTGGGGTCTTTATATTCCAAGCAGCTGCGAAGCTAAATCTTCCCAACTCAATTAATCAGATTACTGCCCGCCAGGCCTGGGTACCTGCAGAGGCCGGGTGTGTGTGTGACAGCACATACATCATGACACAATTGCAGTTTGTACTGGATGCCTCTGCTACCAGGAAGTCCTCCAAAGACTGGGTGTTTCTCTCAGTCTGCCTTGTGGCCCGGGAATTATAGAAGACGGGGGCTGGAAGGGACCATGTGCTCTTCTAGTCCCATTCCCTACCCAGTGTAATGGTATGTGGGAAAGACCCTGGGAGACGGGGCGAAGAGATGCTGCCTAGGAAACAGAAAAGAGAGGGCAGAGCCCACAGCTGGATAGTGGAGAGAGCAAGAGGCTCAGAAGGGACCCTCCCTGGTTTCTTGGGCTGTAAAGGAGACGGTGGGAGATGTGTATTTTCAGACTTGCAAGATTCTGTAAATGCAGCCTTACTATAAAGTAGATTTAGCTCATCTGGTTGTGTTTCCTGTCTGGTCTATCTGGCAAGGCTGATATCAGTCTTGCAAGTCTGAAAGTACAAATCTCCCACCGTCTCCTTTACAGCCCAAGAAACAAGGAAGGGTCCCTTCTGAGCCTCTTGCCCCTCTCATTATGCAGCTGTGGGCTCTGCCCTCTCTTATCTGACCATTCCCTAGGCAGCATCTCTTCGTCCTGTCTCCCAAGGTCTTTCCCACATACCATTACACCCAGGGCAGGAATCCTCAGACTATCCCAGATACAGTCCTTGTTAAATGACCACTCATGCAGTGACCATTTGAGTTACAATAGCACTGAACAAGGGGTACTTACAAATGGTCCTCATAGTTGTGGCCATTGCAGTGTCCCCGCAGTCACACGATTGCAATTTGGGCGGTCAGCAACCAGCTCACAATGACATCGCAGCATCCCACAGTCATGTGATCACCATTTGCAGTCTTCACTGCTGGCTTCCAACAAGCAAAGTCAATGGGGAAGCTGGCAGGAGGTTGCAAATGGTGATCATGTGACCATGAGACGCTGCAACCATGCGGGGTTTGCCTAAGGATGGCAACTGGTACTGCTGGAACTGCTGTCATAAGTCAGCACGGTCACATGATGTCGTGCTTTATGACCATGTTGCTTAGCAACAAAGTTGCTGGTCCCAATTACTGTTGGTAAGTGAGGACTACCTGTAAATGGCAATCCGATCTTCGTCTGAAAACCTCCGGTGATGGAACTCCCATGGCTCCAGGAGATGGGCTTTTCTACTGCATCACAGTTCTCACAGTTAGGAAATTCTCCTTTATTTCAAATTAGGGCTCCCTCTATAAAGCTTCCACCCACGGGTTCCTGCTCTATCTTTGGATGCGATGGAGAATAAATCCAGCCCCTTCTGCCCTGTGCCATCCTTTCATTCATTGGTATGCTGCTATCGGGGGTGTGTGTGTGTGTTTGTGTGTCTTTTTTTTTTTTTTGCTATATTATTCCAACAATATTTACAGCTTTGACTTGTGGTCTGTAACCCAGCTGAAAACAAAGAAACAGGTGGTACCAGGTGAAAATGGGATTTAATTTAATTTAAATGCAAATGTAATTAAAATGCAGTTAAACAGGGCTCATATTATTGTTCCCAGTATCTCTATATATATTTTTTCTTTCTGTCCTGTGGGAGTTGAACTCAGGGCTTCAGATTGTGCATGTTGGGTTTGAAGCATAGATGCTGTTAAATTTGGAGCATACAGGGAAGGCTTCTTGAGCTGATGGCTTCTTGATGTACAGACAAACAAACAAACAAATAAATATTCCTTTTGTCCTCCACATCCTCTCTCAAGGCCTGGTTTTATTTTCTGAAGAGGGAGACCCCACCTTTCCCAGTAGATTCTGTTGCTTAAATACAATAAACTCTAGCCAAGTCTCTTGACAGGAGAGAAACTGCAAAATTAGGTTCTGTGTGTTTTTTTTTTATCCCCACCCCACCCCAGGATGATGTGAACAAGCAGAGCTTTTGGACCAGCAGGATAATTGATCACATCGTGCACTAGCCCTGGGATGAAGGGGCCGTCAGTCTTGGACAGAGAGAAAAAGGGGGACAGTGATGCTCTCCAGGCATTCATTAGAAAACATCAGGGGGATTTGGGTTGGTTTTAAAAATCCCATTGAGCTGTTTCTTTTGTGCATTCAGCCCAGCCTGGTTGCACAGATGATGTAAGTAAAAGGCAGTCACTGTGCTTATAGTGTGAGTGCCTAGTTTTTTACATTTCTTGTGAGCTAGAAGCACAACAGTGAAGGTTCCAGCTCATGATGCAGAGTTTGTCTAATGGCATGCAATACAGGTAGTCCTCACTTAGCGACCACAATTGGAACCAGCAACTCAGTCATTAAGCAAAGCAGCCACTAAGTGAAACCACAACTATGCTTATGGTCTTCCTTCAGCTTTGCTTTACAGACCTGTGAAGGTGATCAGTGTGAGGATTGGCTGTAAAGTTACTTTTTCATCACCGTCATTACTGCGAATGGTTGCTAAATGAGGCAGTCGCTAAGAGAGGTCTACCTGTAGTTCCCCTTTGCAAACAGTTGTGCTGTAAGCATGACAGTTGTTCCTTTGCTTACATCATCAGGGACAGGGACAGGAGAAGTATTGATTGGCTAACTATAGGTTCTGCCTGAGTAGGGCAAAAGTCTAACTAGGACAGCTGGCAGTTGATTGCAGAAAGCCTCTTTGGATTCCTCCAGTGGATCCACATAATCTGCTCACAGTAAAAAATCACCCTTTGCAAGGAGGAGTTTCCCCAAGCAAATTGGACATGTGAGATACGGAAATAAGGGAATTCACTATGCAGGGGTATTTCTGGTTGTGCGGGTGTCAAAATCTGCAAGACGGTGGGCACAGCATCACAGTTAAAACCCAACCACTTGTCTCTGTGCTTGCCTCATGGCTTTGACCCTGATCCCATCCATGCCTGCCATTTTGCAAATTTTCACCCCACCCCCTCCCCATGTCAGTGTGTTCTGGAAGTATAAAGGATGGGGAAACCCCAACGGTTTGGAAACAGGCTACCTGAAGGGGTGTCCCCTGCCATATTTGACTACCTGACCCTAATGACTTCATCTGAGGTGGCCCCACCCAGTAAGGAGAGGCAGGTGGCCACATTAGACTGTGCAAAGGGTTAGACTAATGGAAGGAAGGTTAGACGTCAACCCCCAAGAGATAGGAGGAAAGTCCACTGGTAGCTTTTCATAAACAGCAAGTAGGTCCAGGTGGCAGTTCAAGGTCCCAAGAGCTACACGAATTTCATAAAGCATCTTTAATGCCAGTCTGGGGTGAATGCAGAATCTTGGAAACTGTAAGAGGAATTGCCCACCCTTATTTAGTGAATAGAGTTCACTAACTCCTGGAATAATTTGAAATGTTTCTTCCCAGATTTCTCCCCACCTGGGCTATGTTGCCATTTCTGAGATAAGCTACCAACAGACTCATCTTCGATCCCTTGATTGGTTATGTCAGCTCACTCTTCCTTTCCTTTTCCAGCCTCCCCCAAATTGCCCAAATATTTGGGAAAAAACTACTCAAAATCTTCTGAGGGGTCCTGCCTCAATGAACTCGCTAATAAATAAGGGTGGGACATGGCTCATTCTTCCTGCTGTTTCCAAATTTCTCTATTTACTTCTAATAGTAGTATTTAAGATGGTGTACTGTAGCATCTTTTCCAACCGCAGTTAGTCCTCTACTTATAACCGTTTGTTTAACGATGGTCCGAAGTTATGACAGTGCTTTACGGCCTGTAAATGGGTGCTTTATGGCCTGTAAAGCACTTCTGAGCATTGCAAAATGTTGCAACCCCCACGTGGTCACACACACACACCATGGTCACATTGCATTTTGGGCACTTGGCAGCTGGCTCACATTTACGACTGATTGCAGCATCCTGCGGTCGCGTGATCCTGTTTTGTGTCTTTTTTGCCATTTTTTGGCAAAAACACCCACTGGGGAAGCTGGATTTGCTTAATGATCATGGTGATTTGTTTAATGAGTGCCATAAAAATGGTCATAAAATGGGGTCTGGTCACATGGTGACTCGACTTATGACTACAACAACTTACAATGGAAATTCTGGTCCCAATTGTGGTCGTAAGTCGAGGACTACCTGTAAATGCATTTTATTAAAAGGCATACGCTTTGGTGAGCTGTACCTCACTTCATCAGATGCATGGATTGGTTCACCAAAGTGTATGCCTCTTTATAAAATGGGTTAGTCAGAAAAGATGCTACCAGAGTCCTGATTTTTTGCCCCCCATAGACGAACACAGCTCTCCTGCTACAATGTACTGAAGTCTATGTAGTTCTTGCTTCCTTGACTACCTAGCTATGTGGGGCTCGACAGTTAGAAATTGCATTTTTACTTATGGCTCTTGCTTATGGCATTGAGACCTGAAGATGGTTGCTGAGCTCCTCATTACTGTCAGAAGTAACTCACCCCATTTGTATAACTGGTATTGATTGATTGATTATGTGCGATCAAGTCTTAGATTGGGGGGCCCTTTAGACAGTCACTCATGCCCTAGTTATCTCATGGCTTGACTACTGCAAACTACTCTACATGGGGCTGCCTGGGAAGACCACCTGGAAGCTTCAACTGGTCCAGAATGTGGTGGTGATGGACATGCCTTGGTATGCCCAGGTAACACCTCTGCTTTCTAGCTGCACTGGTTGTCTCTTTGCTTCCAGGTACTATTCAGGAGGCTGGTTGTTACCTGTAAAGCCCTACATGGCATGGGGCCTGGTTACTTGAGGGACTGCCTGTCTCCCATAACATTTGCTTGGCCGATTTGATCCTGCAGGGTTGGCGCGTTCCAGGTTCCTTCGATTCAACATCATCATCTATCGGGACCCCGGAATTGTGCCTTCTCTGTACTAGTGCCTGCAGACACCCCTATTCCAGATAAGGAGGACAGCAGGCTTCCTCAAGTTTAAACCCCTTAGTTTAAAATGGGATAAGGCTTTAGAACTGAATTTAAGTCAGGAGGGTGCTTCACACGATAAGCTACAGAAGAGAGGCTCCTAAGTTCGTAGATTGCTCAGGGGCTGCAATTAACCCCAGATAAATGACCTCCTTGAGCTTGGCCAATGTTGGAGTCATGAGGAATGGCAAACTCTCCCCTGGACCTTTTCTGCCCCCGTGAACTTGAAGGCAGAGATATAAAGGAGCAACTATTTCCCGTTTATTGTGCTCTTCTATCATTGCCCGCTGCTTAGATGGTTTGGGAAAGGTGATAAAAATCATTTTCAATAAGCAATAAGATCTTTTTTTTCCCCCTTTCCCCTCTTTTGCACCTCCCACCCATCCACCCAGTACGCCATCTGGACAGCCATTTGGGTCACCTGGAACATTTTCATCATCTGCTTTTATTTGGAAGTCGGCGGTCTCTCGAAGGTGAGTGAAGTTCATATCTGAGCATCCAGGAATAGTGAAAAGAGGGTAAAGGGGTCTGGCAGGAGAGGGCTGTGGGGTGAGGGAGCATCAAGTCTGCTGGAGGAGAGAGTCTGCTAACAGACATCCAAGTGTGGGTCAAGAGGTCCTGTGAGTGGAAAGTCTGCTAGTTATCACACTTTAATATTCAGGCTGGAAAGAGAAGCAGGGAGGGGAAATAGGGGATTAAATTATTCTTCCATAAACTGAATCCAATTTAGTGCTTTCATGCCTCTCAAAAGAAGAGGCTATCAGTCACTTCAAGCTCTTCGCATGATTTGGAGAGAATTAATTTCCTGAAGCCCTTCTACTGTTGCTCCATGTGGTTGTATGGATTCCTGTTTCTCCTTTGGACACTGTCACTCCTGTGGCATGTTTTTTAAGCTTAAGATTTCAAAGTTCTTATGTGCCCACATGTACTATCGCACAACCTCCCATGCACAGTAGTGTTCCTTGAAGGTACTTTTGCCCAGCAGTTCTTCCTGCATGCAAGTTCTTGTCTGTAATTCCAGTCCTTCCACAGGGTGGCTAGATGTGGGTCAGATGTGAATACTTAGAAGGAAATTTTCTCCCCAGTGCCTAAATATATCTGTCTGACCTAAAAGTGGTATGAATTTTCAGAATACACAACCGGACGCATTTAAGCTTTTTGAAGGTTACATTTAAGTAAAGGATGTAAGAACTGTTTTGGAGACCAAGTAATCATCTTGGAAGACCAAAGTAAATATTCAGTTACAGATCTTTATATAGAGTTGAGTTCAGTGACAGTTGCAAATCAATTTCCGCAATATTAGCCTTACATGCTGTGAGTTGATCTACACCGAAAACAGACCTTTTTAATATTGATGTCCTTGTTGTAGTTGGCTTCTCCCAAAGGATCCTGCGAACCACAGTTTATTGACAGTTTTGGATTCCTCCAGGAAAAAAATTGCTACTCTTCCTCTCTGGCCCCTTGGGATCCCAGGATTCAGGATTTCCAGAGGCAGTGGGAATGTTTGATAAAATAAGAATGAATCTATGGGGTTGACAAGTTTTGATGGGGTTTCATTCTATTAGATGGACCTTAGAACTGTGGAGTGCTCTGCAGTTTATCAAAATAGTACCAGAATGAGATGATCTAAGATTTGGGTGGGAAGTTGGAAGGAATGTCAAATATTTTGGCATTCATTTCAGACTTCCAGCTGATACCCAAGAGATACATATGTCTGGACCTACTGAATTCACACTGTCCTTCATGCTTACTGCAGTTGGAGAGGGTAGAGAATCATAATTTCTGCAAGACTTTCTTTTCAAATGTGAGCCTGCCAAAATAAGCAGATTTTATCCAGGGAATTAGAGCCAGGATCCTGATAAAAAACACCTTGAGTCCAGAAGGAGGATCTGAAGTCTTCTCCTTTGCCAGATCTTGTTCTGAATCAGGCAGCTGTTGCATAATCTGTGCCAATGCCAGAGGGAAAATGTAGCCTGGGCCCTAAACTCATCCCTGGGGGAGCTGGGGGTGTTGACGACCGACAGGAAGCTCTGGCGTGGGCTGGTGCATAAAGTCACGAAGAGCCGGAAGCGACTAAATGAATAAACAACAACAACAACCTGCTCCTAAGCTCCGCATTTATTTATTTATTTATTTATTTATTTATTTATTCATTCATTCATTCATTCATTCATTCGTTCATTCATTCATTGCAAAGTAGCTTGGCTGATCTGTCTTTGTCAGCTGAAGGTTAATTTATAGTGACAAAATGCAAGGAAGTGCAGTGAGGTAGAAAGAATGGAGTGAGTTGATTTGGCAGCTGATGGGAATGGGTGTCCTTTTCAGCTCAGACAGGTGATGATTCAGGTGGGAAGGAAGGGGGAGCAGGTGGGAGTGGAATTAAATTCTCCTCTAACTGGCTCAGGATGTGGAGGGGAACTCCATAACTGCATTATTGGAAGAGCAGTGCCCGATTTTTCATTCTGCTGAATTGGCTCGGTTGTGATTGTTTTTGCCCTCATGGGCCAGAATCAAGCATCAGTGCCTAAACCAGCCTCCCAAAATCTCCGCTTGCACGTAATTAGTCTTTCAATCTCTGCATGGGTCCCCAGTGATGTTCAAAGTGTGGATGGGTGCAGTTTAAAGCCTCCAAAGAAACAAGGTCAGGGAGTGCTAGATCTTCTACCCCGTTCAACATCTCCAAAATAATTCTATTTTCAAAGCCAAATGTGTAGGGACCAGTAAAATGTCCAGGGGGAGGCTATTCAATCATGCAGGCACACCTCCTGAGAACCTCAGCCCTCCCTTCCCTGAAGAAAGGTAGAAGCAATGGCAGCTTCTTCTGGGATGTCCAAATTGGCTGATCAAATCCAGTTGGAGAAGATGCTGCTGGATGTATCTTTCTACCAAGCCATATCCAGCATTCTAGGTTAAGATCAGCCCTTGGAACTGTACGCAGAAGCTGACAGGGACCTGGAACCCCAGTATAACCCATATGTCTAGCTGCAATCTGTGTAGGTTCTGGGTAGTCTCCAGAAGCAGGTCCATGCAGAGCACATTTCAGTAGTCCATTTACTGGTTTTAGGATTGTATCCTGCCTTAAAATCTCTCACTGGTGTTTTAATCCCTATATGGGTTTCTTGTTTGCCCCAACTTCTATTTCTCTTTCCCTTCTCTTCATTTTCCTCCATACTGAATGTTAGAATGGGAATTATGCAATGCAACACAGTTTTCCCTTGAGGATGATAATTACTACTGCTGATGCTGCTTCTACTACTACTACTAGTTCCAAATTGCTTCCTTGACCCATCTGGGTGCCAGTACCAAACTGAAAAGCAACCAGGAGTCGGGACTACGGGTGAGAAGCAGCAGATGCGGATCAGAGCTCTGCCTGTGGATCCCTATGGGGATATAATTTATTCCTTCTCCCCTCTTTACCATGATTGGGTCAGATTCTCTTTAACAGAAGCAGATTTTGCACAGCAGTTCAGGCTTACGGTAAGGCCTTTTTCGCTGCTGGTTTACATGGAGTATTCCTGATCCAGAAGCTAGAGGTCTGCTGCTCAGCCCCTGGGTTCTTCTGGCCAGGACACTCTTAACACTCTTGAACCACCGTCCCTTTCCTTATCTGTAGCAACATGCTACAACCTATTCTTGATCTGCTAAAATCTGGTGGCAACCAAAAACTCAGGAAAGCCCCTTGGAGTATTGGCAGCAGCATCCTCTGCATGCTGCCCTAAGAATTTTGAACAATAAATGCAAGTCCCTTGGTAGCCCAGTGAGAGATGCCTGCTCAGAACATGCTACCCAAAGATTTAGAAATATAAAGACTCCCTCTTCCTCCTGGTTGATAATACATTTTCTCCGCTTAAACATGCAAAATTATTCAACCATCATGCTCTGCTGGGATCTAATCTCCCTGGACTGAACTCATCTGAAGGAGCATTACCATGCCTTTCTTTGATAATGAATGGAAGGGGGTGCTAGTGAGTGTGGAAGCCCATCTGCCTCAGGTGCTCTGCAGTTCGTCCCTGCCAAGGGAGAAATATTTCCATTGCAGTTTTCCAAAGGAGATGCCTTGCCTGATATGCACTCATTGTGTACGTGTTAGGCAGAAAATAATAAAATTTATTAATCAGATGCATCATCTCTTCACAGTTTTGAGGTTTTGCATGTTCAGTCTACAAATGGACTGTTTGGGTTGTTGTTTCTTAAACCCTAGAGCATATATCAGCAGTGTGGTTATGCAAAATGGACCAGGCTGGCACTTTTCCTGTTGTATAGTGTCCATATGTTTCTTTTCCACACAACCACAAAGTCACCCAGGGACTTTCCATAGCTGAGGTTGGACTAAAATGTGGGTCTCCCTATTCCTAGTCCAGCACCTTAAACTTCTGTGCCAGTGTTTCTCAACCTTAGCAACTTTAAGATGTGTGGACTTCAACATGCTGGCTGGAGAATTCTGGGAACTGAAGTCCACACATCTTAAAGTTACTGAGGTTGAGAAACACTGCTCTGTGCGATACTGGGTCTCTTTCATTCCTTCACTTTCACTTGTCTGGAAAGCCACAGATGATTAAGGCATAATAAAGGCTGAGATGCCACAGGGCAGAATGTTATGTGATCCACCTTCCCAATGTCTTTTCACTACATCCTATGCCAATGTATTTTTTTTTCTCAGTTGTTTTTTTGCCCTCGGCCATCACTGCCACTTCTTTCTCCCTTTCGTATCTTCCTTCCAGTAGGGATTTAAAAAAATCTGTCCTGCCCTGGACTTTATCAATGTTCCACTTGTTTCTACACTACATACCATGTAGGACCTATGTAGGATGTGGTCTGATCCTAACATATCTATAAAGGGCCCTTTGCAATGTATAAGCTTTCAGGGATCCCCCACTGCAGATTACATTATTTACTGCTAAATTAATTCATTTCTGCCTTGAGTAAGGAAGCCCAGGAGAGCAGGCACCTAAATTTTTGAGCAAATATAACCAACCTCCCTTTGAGTTTAAATAATGTGGGAGGAGTTTGCTAGAAGCTTTTGTTCTTTGAATCTCCCCAGAAGAGCAGCTGGTAGAGAAGGGATGGATATTAAGACCACCATAAGTTGTGGAGTAAAACCTAGGACCAAGGAAGGATTTATAACCTAACCTTATAGTTGCAGTGAACACAGGTAGGCCTCGATTTACGACCATTCATTTAGCGACCATTTGAAGTTATGACGGCAGCATCCCTGTAGTCACATGATCAAAATTCTTGGCAACCAGCATGTATTTACGACGGTTGCAGCATCCCAGGGTCAAATGATCACCATCTGCAACCTTCCCAGCTGGCTTCTGACAAGTGAAGTTCTTGGGGGAAGCTGGATTCGCTTAATGACCACATGATTCACTTAACGGCTATGGTAATTCGCTTAACCGCCATGGCAAAAAAAGTCGTAAAATTGAGCGTGGCTCACTTAATGACCACCTCACTTAGTGACAAAAGTTCCAGTCCCCATTGCAGTTGTAAGTCGAAGATTACCTGTAATCAGAAAAAATCATTCTTTAATCCCACTGCCCATACTGTTTGTGGTTGTGTATCTAAATAAACTCTCTGTACTATTTCAAACATCTATTTTGGTGCCAATTTGTGTCTGGGGGGATTGTAGTCTACCGGCATGCTGCAAAAGGCCTAGGCCTCTCCAGATTGTCTATCGTGACATGACATCCTTTTGTTTCCTAGGTAGCAGAAAGAGACAGACATTTTTCTTCTTTTAGCCATGCTCCTATAACCCTGCTTGAGGAGAAGAAAAGAAAGTGGTAACAGGAACCACCAATTGAAAGTAGTAACTGTTGCATCACCAGAGTGGGGAGAGTGACCATTACAGTCTTGGTCATGCTGTTCTTTTTCAGGTTGGGCAACGATAAGCGAAGTGCTGAACAAGAGTAAGAAGTAATAAGCAAATGAAATTAAAGGCAGGAGATAAAAGAAGGGGAAGTCTAACTAGATCTACCTTACACTAACCCCATTCATTATACTTCCCCATCCTTTTCTATCTTTGGAAGTCATCCTGGCCTCTCTCACATCCATCAACCACTTCCTTTTGCTTTTTGAACTTCTGACCTCTCCCTTTGGAGGAGTCTAATCAGCACCATCCAACCACACTTACTCAGTTTTCCCTTTCCTCTTTGCACATTCACTCTTCTCTCAAATATTTGCTCTGTGATTCAGTTCCCATTCGTTCTTTCTGCATGATGAAACCACGACTGCATTTAGCCTGCTTTCATGTTTCTCCTAACAGGCCCAGCTCTCTCTTCCATGGAACAAAAAGGTCCGAAACATGCTCTTCTATCCAACCATTTCTGCTTCTTTTGGCATACATTCTGTCCTTCAGAGCACACCACTTACCACTCACTACATTTTCACTGATATTTGCACATATTCCCCTTTCCCTTCCCCTTCTCCTCCTCCTCTTCACCCTTCCTTTCCTCCCTTCCCCTTCCTCTTCTCCTCCTCCTCCTTCTGTTCCCTCCCCCTCCCGCTCCAAGTAATATTATCCTGCAGACCAGTGTTTCTCAACCTCAGCAATCTGAGGATGTGTGGACTTCAAGTCCCCGAGTTGGCTGGGGGAATTCTGGGAGCTGAAGTCCACACATCTTCAAGTTGCCAAGGTTGAGAAACACTGCTGTAGATTCTTGAGTGTCTTTGGAAGTGTGTGTGTGAATGAACTTCAGTATTTTTATCTGGATCATCATGGAGAAAGTCTATCTACATGGTTGCTAAGAGTCAACACCGACTTGATGGCACATAATCAGTCAATCAATCAATCAATCAATTTAAATTCAGGGGATCGACAGGTGTGTGTCTCCAAAAAGTTAAGATGGTGTCGATGACTGTGCAATCCAACTACAGTTTTGCTGTTCATCTTCTGCCTTCCTCCTTCTGATACTGGCTGAGGGCTATCCAGTCCACCTTCAGTATCTTTTTGACCAAGAAAGGAGTTTTCAGGAATTAGCAGGGTGATGGTTGCTCCTGTTTTCCTACTGCATTTCACTGAAATGGCCTGATTTAACTTCTTAAAAGTGAGGCCGGGGTGAGGGAGGAGGATCTCTCCTGGGGTGTGGGGAAGGAGATTGCCAATAAGGACCTCAAAGTATTGTTTCACGCAGCAGACAGTGGCAGAGATCTGGGGGAGATGGACATTAAGCAGCTATTGATCATGCCCGAGTCAGTCCCTTACAGTAATGTGACCCAGAGGTTAATTGCTGTAGGGATCAATAGGAGACTAGCAATGAATCAGAAGGTTGCAGGGAATGGTGGAGGGGAATTTATGGGGGATATTTAGTGTCCGCAGCATGGAGGAAACTAAACTGGATTTTTAGGCAGAACTCTTCCATAACTTCAGCTCCTGCGCCCCTAAATCCAGATCTTCTATTTCTGTGTTAGTGCAAATACACAGTGACAACCTAGCTCCCTTCTAAAGTGTTGGAACTGTAACATTTCCAGCCTACTTCTTGAGAAACATTTATTTTTCATCGGTTTACAGAACAATCCAACACCCTAATTAAGTTGCCGTAAGTGGGGAGAGAGTCATCTTAGCTAGACCAGCAGATCCTACATTTGTCAGCCTGAGAGGACTGTTAAAAACATTCATCCCGGAAAATCCAAATGAAAAATGAAAAATAAACACGTCTCAGCATCCTTGGAGACCCTTTTAGATCTTGCCAGTCACAGACTGTGCAAATGATAGCCCGCACATGGAAAGGACCAATGAACTTGTCGTTAGTTCACACATTGCCTTAAGTCCCACTTTCCCTTAACCACCATTGGTTGAATAACCCACAGGGTCCGAGCTGGGGCCATCCAAAATGCTAAGTTAGTTCCACAACATTGGGGTCTGTGAAGTATGGACAAGGGGGCAAGTGACAAAACAGTCTTCACATCCCGGTAAAACGCATGTTGAGACACAAGCTCTACCTCTTTTTTGTACATGCACTGTGATATCATGTGGATGTAGACTGGGATGATGCTTATGTGTGCATGATTTTGGGCCAGTCCCTCCCTCTCAGTGCAAGAGTGAGTGTGGTGTGGTGAAGACGATGCTGGCCTTGGAGGAGGATGAATGTTGGGCCAGTCCTCCTTTCTCAGTCCATGAGCCAGGGTGGATAGTGGTGCAAGTACTGGACTGGGAGGAGGGAAACCTGGCTTCCAATCCCCCCTCAGTCAGAGAAGCGCCCTGGAGAACTTTAGGCCAGTCCCTCCCACTCAGCCCAAGAGATAGATAATACAAACTGACATAAACTAAGGAAGAAAAAAGAAAAAGAAAGCAAAGAGAAAGCAAACAGTGCAAGAAAAGGAGAAAAGTTGAAGAAAAATAGAAAAGAAAGGAAAAAGATACAAAGCAGTGGCTTCCAATATTCTTCACAGCAGTTATAAGTACAATTATATTTTAGCCTCTCTCTCTAAAGTTACATCGTGACTCTCTTCTTTCTTTAAACTACCCTGTCTCATTATCAAAGCCATAAATCACCCGTTCATTCTTTTCATTTTTACCCAAAAAGTCAGTAAGAGCTTTCCAGACACCAACTCAGCAAGAAGAAATACCTTTGATTATTGTAGGGTATAATAACAGAATCTTGAATGCCTGTTGCAGTTTCTCTCCACATCTTGGACTGGAACATAAATCAGAGTGTTGCTATTTTGAGTTTCTTTATCCTGCTTTCTTCTCTCCCAGACCTGAGTTATATTTTATGAACCTCCTCTTCCTCCCTTAATGGTTCCTTCATCCTTGCCCCACTCCCAGGACTAGGCTTACACTCCATCATAGCTCAGTGATGGTTGACTTTGACTCCGTTTTCTCTCTCAGCCCCACTTAAGTCCTGAAGAAAAGGTTGGAAATAAATGTTACAAATATATAAACTATAAAAAAAACACACACTAAGCCCAAACCAAACAAATAAGATTGTAATTTAGTGCCATGTGAAAAGCATTATGCATCATTTTGGAGCACATCACACAATGGGAAGAAAAGGTAGCACATGGAGCAGCGCGCACATCACTTCCAGGTTGGGCACTTATAAGCAGCACCCTTGAGGAAAAGGTTTGAGTCTTCCCGGGTGGGGAGAGAGTCTGTTCACCGACAGTCGTAGGGTGAATTCATGTCAGCCTCCCAGGTAAACCAGACAGGAAACACAACCAGATGAGCTAATTCTACTTTATTGTAAGGCTACATTAACAGAATCTTGCAAGTCTGAAAGTACAAATATCTCGCCATCTCTTTTTACAGCCTAATAAGTTAGGGCTGATCCTTTCTAAGTTTCTTTCTGTGCCTGTTATGCAGCTGCGGGCTCTTCCCCCTTTTATCTGATCGTTCCTTGGCAGCAATTCTTCCCCTGGTCTCTCAAGGTCATTTCCACATACCATTACAGTTCAGGAGATGCACAGGCTCTGAAAGAATCCTTCCCATGTCTCCCATAGGGTTATCAGATCTAGGTTGCAAAAATTGCAAGGACCATGAGATGGCAGTAAAGAGATACAGAAAACCCCTTTTGCTACCCTCTAGTGGTCCTTGGACTTTTTGCAACCTAGATCTGGAAGCCCTAGGCCACTGTTTCTCAACCTTGACAACTTTAAGATGTGTGGACTTCAACTTCCAGAATTCCCCAGCCAGCATGGGGAATTTAGGCTTCACGCATCACCCTAACCCCCATGCGGTTTGTTTGATTTCTGGATGAATGTATTGCATGGACTCCAGCCATTGCAGCTTGTAGCCTAGCAAGCATACGACCCCAGTCAACTACATCATTCAACAAACAGCGATTTTAAAATGCCTCGGCATAATGAATGAACCCATTTGCAGTCTGTCCCATGAACACAAGAGCTTTGTATTTTGCAAGAGCAGCCTAGATGAGCCAATGCAAAAACCTATCTCCAGCTGAGGTTTAAAAATGCATTATTTATTGTGTTTTTTACTTCTCCTCCCAGGACAGTGAACTTTTGACTTTTAACATCTCCCAACACCAGTCATGGTGGAGTGAGAACGGTCCTGGTTGTATAAGGAAGGAGACACCCATGATTGGCATCAAAGGTCTGGACAGCCATTCATACGTCTCTGTGATCGGTTGCGCATTGGAATACCGTTACATTGAGGTCATGCACAGCGCACTGCAGATTCTGGTGGCGGTGAGTACAGCCCAGCCAAGCCCTGAGTTTCTTTTCTTATGAAGAATTGGAGGTGCAGTATCAGTGCAAAAGGTTTTCTCCCCTCAAAGGAATTTAATGAAATAAAAACTCGAGGAGAATTGATGGGGGAAAAGATCGACCAGCGTTCCCTTCAGCCAGGAAACACACATCCTTGCTAGTTTATTCAGTGCAGGGTTGGTAAGGCCCGCACAGTGCTTCCCTTCGACCTGCAGAAGGGCTTTAGAAGGTGTGATGCAGGTAAAAAAAAAAAGGATCACATGGTCACAGCCACCATCTTAACATTTTTTGGCCTCCCTGTGGGCACCCCTGGTGGGTTCTCAGATTAATAAGGCTTTGAATCACCACTAGCTGAGCAGCCCACAGCTGCAAGCCAAGTGTTTCTCCTGCTCACCGTTGCACTGCGAAACTGTGAGAAAAAGACACACAGTTCTTGGCTGTATCTGGATCAGGTCCCTTGGTGGTCCTTGCAGGCTGGGCCACAGGAACATGGAACAATCCATAATTGGGAGGGTGAAGGAATCCAGAACCTTGCTTTGGGGCCAGACTCTCATGAAATAAAGGCAGGAGCAATGTTTTCCAGAGAATTAGGACTGAGCAAAACTATTTCGGAATACAGATATTAAGATTTTGAATCTTCCATAGGCAAGGGAGTGGGAGTCATGCTAGTCAAAAGTATTGTGGAAGCCTGGGAGATGTATGCATTAATACGTTTGTTAGCCCTTAATGTACCCTAAGATTCTTTGCTGTCTGGGGGCGTGTGGGGGAGTGGAAAGAGAAAAAAAGAGTGTGATATACTGGGGAAAGTGCTGGACTATGAGCAGGGGGCCTAGTTCTAGTTCTCCCTTAGAAGACTTTGGACCAGTCTCTCCTGCTCAGCCTTGACTGGGAAGTCAACAAAGATCAATCTAACAACCTGTATGGGACCAGCGTGGATTGATTTAGGCTGGTTGTAGATGTCATGAGTAAGGATGGCCAGCAGGGGGCTCCCAACCAGACTGTCAAGCGCATGCGTAGCACTGAGGAATTGGTCAGCCATTCAAAGAGACACAGATCGGGACCGCCGTAACCCTTGGGGGTTATATGTCTGGGTTTTCCCACGCTTCTTCAGTTTGTTAGGATTTCTGTTAAGTACTAGCAATAAATATTAGAGACCAGTTCCTTGTCTCAGTGTGTTTCCTGGCTGTTAGGAGAGTATACTTGTTAATATGTGTAATATATCTATATTGAACATATAGAGTGAAACCCCAGTTCAGTGGGACCTTGATACAATGATCTTCACATCGCACGGCCTGTGTTTGCCAGTTTCCTCAAATGATGTTGTTACCACGATGACCTACTTCTGTATTTAACAGACGTTCCTGAATAATGGACACCCACTTCCCGAACTAATTTGTTAAAGTCAGGTTTTGCTGTATTTCATTTAGCAAGCTAATGCTTTCCATTCCTACTTTCACTGAGAATTAAGGTTTGAGTTTGTGTCTGTGTGTGTGTGTGTGTGTGCACGCACAAGTGTATGAAGTTGAATCTTAAATTTAGTAGATGCAGGCAAAACAAGGGGAAAGAAAGGAAGGATACGCTTGCTAAATGTGGTATTTTCTGGTGGCTGAGTGCCCATCAGCTTTGGGTTGTTGATTTTTTTAATCTGTTACAAGCAGCAGAACCATATGGCGTGTTAAAACATATTGCTTTTGACATTCTCTTTGCTTTCCATAATGGCTTGTTGTTCAGCATGGACTGGAAAATATGTTATTTGCTCCAGAAATACAACCCCAAAGCATTGTCTTTTGATTCCCGAAGCATCCCCATCATCTTGAATCTAACCACATCCCTTGCTGTTAGAAAATTCTGTTTTACAAGCAAGCAAACGGATACTGGGGAGAATTAAAGGTATTTCCACTTACTGCAAGCAAATTTCAGATTTTCCTTTCCCGCTCAAATTAAACTCAGGTCCTACAAAACCATTCTCACTTGCCCCCCCCCCCATCTAGAAGTGGAGTGTTGAGAAACAGAGCTTATTTAAAAGTACACCTCCCCCAAGGAAAACACTCCCCCAGCCCAATCTGCTTCTAAAAGCATTTCCTGTGGATAGATACACCAAGATCTTTATGAACGTGACTGCAATTTAAATATTTATGGGTGAGTTGGAAAGATGCACCTGGAGGAAGGGGAGGAAATCCAGTTAGGCCAAACGTGTGTTTTCCCCCCAAGGATACAATAATAATATACTCTGGCTGTGAACGATGCCCTTCTGATATTTCCACAGCCACACCCCACTTCTGGCTCCTGTTCCTGCAGGGACAAGCAGCTGATTCAAAAGTGGCTGTCAAATATCACACCATCTGGGTTTATCCAGCCCCTCCATTATTAATTCTTTTATTTTTTCATAACCGCTGCATCATGTCAATTGGTGTTGCACAATAATTGATTGTTTCGCACTTGCTGTAGAATTAATGGAAACAAAAAAGGTTACTGTTCTTATTAATGGGCCTGGGGCATGTACATTTTTATAGCACCCAAGTGCCAGAAATAGTCTTTTCAATCTTCTTTTCTTCCACAGGGAAGCTTTATTACTTATCTGAACTTTTTGTAACACGGCAGGAGGAGATCTGAGATTCCCAAGATGTCCAGTGATGGTTATGCACTATGGGTATTGACTCCTAGTGACCACAAACCTAGATTTTCTCCATGACAATCTGCCCCCAACCTGGTCCTTCAGGTCTCCCAATGGTGCCCCCATCACAACTGTAACTGATGCCATCCACCTGGCTGCTGGTCCTCCTCTTCTTCTCTTTCCTTCCACCGTTCCCACCGTTATGTACTTCTGAAGACAGCTGGGTCTTTGCATAATGTGTCTGAAGTAGGATAACACTTATTAGGGATATGCAAATCAAGTCAGATCCCATTCAAATTGCCTTGGAATCCATTGGAAATAGTTCAGTAGGGATCATCAAATTCATTTGGGAAAATTTGTTCAGTTTGGAGGGACCTGGTATAATTTGATAGTTGGATCTGAGCAAGCCTGTCTACTTCCATGGCCTACCTTGAGCAGATCCCATACTCTTAATCTTTCATATACAGATAGGTCTCGATTAGTGCAGTTGAGTATCCATTAATACAGGTGGTAAGGCATGGTTAACATATTCTAACATATGTCACTATCTTACCTTTACTGTGATCCCCATCTGAGGCATTGCACAAACCTGGAACAGCTTCTGTATTTGCAGGGATAGGCATCTCCTGCAAGGTGGTTTCCAATTTCACATTTTGCAAGCCAGCCTTAGCAGCTGCTCTGGGTTGACTTGACACATCTGTTGTGTCCCAACTCATCTGGAGAGCAGACACACAGAAAGCTGACACCGAAGAATTGGACATTGGGTCTAATTACAACATACCTCCTTGGTCAACTGGCCCTTTCAGAAACGGGGAGAATTTCATCAGGACTGCCATGGAAAGATCTCATCTTCCTCCCCGCAGCCCCTGACCCTGGTTCTCCTTGGGAGCACTTTCTGTTTATTATAGCCCCCTCCCCAAGACATGAAATGCCTCGGTACTTTGTTGATAGCAAAGATGGGAGATTTGCTGCCCCCCCGCACAGCCCTGTCCGTCTCCTCTTATGAGCAAGGAGTTGTAGGAGGGCAGCCGTATTCATCTACAGTAGCCCAAAATCAGAAGGAATCCCCTAGCTCCTTTTCCAATGAACACGCTTGATGAAAAGGCAGAAGCTTTCAGGAGCTGCTGTTCCCCTTCCTCGGATGCATGGTTCATTTTATTAAAAAGCTGATGCCTTTTTATAAAATGTGTTCCTCGGAAAAGGTGCTAGCAGAGGCCTCCTGATTTTTAGCAAGGAAAGCTCCTGTACAATTCATGTATCGGAGCTGCATGAAATGATGAATGAAGCCAAGTCTTTGGGGAGCCAAATTATTCCATCCTTGGCTGGCATCAGACCAGATGAGACCCTTCCCTTCCCTCAGACGTGGGAGAAAGGGAAGCTGCGGGTAGGAGATGAGGAACTGGGTTAATTTTAATCAGGTTCTGCTTCATATCGGCCATCTGGATCTTGCCACTAGCATTGCGCTAAGGGCTAAAGTCAGTCTGGGCTGGCTTCTTAATCTTACTTAAATGCACTTTTTTTTTCTTTGCAATTTTTCCTTCCCACTGTGTCTCCCTGTGATTCCTGATTCTGCTTTCCTAAATACAGGTAGTCCTCGACTTACGACCATTTGTTTAGCAACCATTTGAAGTTATGACAGCGCTGGAAAAAGTGACTTACGACCAGTCCTCGCACTTCTGACCGTCATAGTATCCCTGCAGTCACGTGATCAAAATTCAGGCGCTTGTATCAGCATGTATTTGCGATGGTTGCAGTGTCCTGTGGTCACATGATCTCCATTTGTGACCTTCCTAGCCGGCTTCTGACAAGCAAAGTCCATGGAGGAAGCCAGATTTGCTTAATGACCATATGATTCACTTAATGACTATGGCAAAAAAGGTTGTAAAATTGGGCATGACTCACTTCGCAACCGCCTCACTTGGCGATGGAAGTTCCGGTCCCAACTGTGGTCATAAGTCAAGGACTACCTGTAGTGGACTGATGGCCTTGAGTTTCTATTTGTTTTTTCCTAACATGACAGTCGCTTCTCCCTAAATCAAAACACAGCAAGCAGATGCTCAGGTCTCCCCTACATTCATCTCTTCCTCTTTTAATCTCTTTTTTCCACATTCACAATTTCACATCCAGGCATTTTCTTCCAGAAGTGGTTTGCCATTGTTTTGTCCCATCAGTTTTACAAACTTCTGTGCCTAGCCTTCAGCCCTGGGATTTTGTGAGGCTTTTTTTTTTTTTTTCGTGTCAGAAGTACCTACCAAGGCACTTCTGTATTGAAAGCATTTGCCGGTGACGTCACTGTTGCCTGGGGGATGCCCAAGGGGGCTCCTTTCATGTCCCTGTTATTTTCCCACTGAAGTGGTACCTATTCATGTGCAAGTAGTTGCATTTGCATGCTTTCGAACTGCTAGGTTAGCAGGAGCTGGGACAAGTTGATGGGAGCTCACTCCGTCATGCGGCTTGCACTCTCGGGTTTCGAACTGCCGAGCTGCCGATCTTAATGGTCCTCTGACTCAGTGTCTTAACCACTGAGCCACCGTGGCCCCTCCATGAGGTCTCTCATCCCTTTCCAAATCTAGCTCAATTCTCTTGGTTTGTAATTCATAACACTCCCTGTCATTCAGCCACTGAGTGAACACAGCCATCGTGGCTTGTAAATGGTGGCTGATGGTGCAGCGGGATCTGTAGGGCTGAATTGCAGACTGCAAGGTGTGGCAAGTGGCAAAAGCTAGGATATCAGGACCACCTTTTCCAACATCCATGCTTAGAAATGGTGTCTGGAACGGTCTCACTATTAAGGGAAGTGTTTGCCATGCCCATCTACCTCTTCCCCCCCCCCCCATGTGACAGATTGGAGCCTTGCAGAAAGATGGTTTGTGACAATTTGCAGCAGACGATACAGTAAAAACGGGAACAAGAGCTATTGGCATATGTTACCTTTTTACCCTTAATCACTGCCCTCTAGCAAATACATTTTCAAAGGGAAAGGTTAACAATTGCCATCTGGGTACCACAATTTCATCTTTGCCAGTTGTTCCTGAGATCTTTCTGGCTGTTCTGAAAATCTTGGGGGTGGCTTCTCACTAGATTTTCTCTGAACATTTTTGGGGTTTTTGTGTTACAAGGAATTAAAAGCAGCAAGCAACGCTGGTAGTCCTCCCTTAATGACGATTTAGTTTAGTGACAGTTCAGACTTATGACAGTGCTGAAAAAACTGACTTACAACCAGTGCTCACCCTTAACGACCATTGCAGTGTCTCCACAGTCACATGATCACAATTTGAGTGCTTGGCGCCGGTTCCCATTTATGACCATCACAGCATCCTGTGGTCACATGATCACCATTTTCGATCTTCCCAGCCTGCTTCTGACAAGCAAAATCAATGGGGAACCACGTGATTCGCTTAACAACCATGTGGTGCCCTTAACAGCCATGGTGATTCACTTAATCACCACAAAAAAGGTCATAAAATTGGGTCAGATTTGCTTAAAGACCGCTTCACTTAGCAACTGAAATTCTGGTCTCAGTTGTGGTCATTAAGTAAGGACTACCTGTACTGGTGTGTATAAGACAGCAAAGAAAGGCACTGTGACAGCATATGAATATAGGAAGATCATCTGCCCCCCCATCCTATTCCCAGAGAGATCATCCAGGGTACTGTTGAATTGTTTGAAAACTTTATCTATTGCAAAGAGGCTTCTGGGATGGCTTACAAATTAATACAAATGACTTTTAAACTAAAAATTAGACACAGCATGAGAGGAAAAAAGGAAGAGGATGGAGAAGGAAAAGTCAGCTGTTGATTCTTAATTTTAAGTGTTTCTTTTAAAAACCTCCTGTAAAATAGATGTAATCCTGTAAATGAAACATTGTTAATTTATTTTATTTTATGGGACATATTTATGGCTCCAGTCATGACTGAGCCTGAGCAGGTTACATATCCAACGTCAGCAAATCAGATTAAAATGATAAATGATAGTTACAGATAACAAAATATAGCTTCTACTTATACATTGAGGAACAATAATTGCATTATTCTAACACACTACTACAAGACAGAATGACCCCATCACATATCAGCCCCCCACATACGTCCCCAAGTTGTGATGGCTTTCCTTAATCTCAATAGGATTGGGATTATCTGGAGGGGGACAGCAACTGAGAAGGCACATTGGGAACGGAAATTTATTAAAAAGGAGAGGGGGCCAAGACTTTATGGAATGGGAGGTCTTGCTTGCTATCTCTCATGCCTTAATCACTTTTTGATTGGACTACTGCAACTCATTCTACACGGGGCTGCCCTTGAAGGGAGTTGTAGCTGCTCCGGAATGAGGTGGCTCAGGTAGTTATGGGTGCACCCTGCCATGCATGCAACACTCGTATTTTGCAGTCTGCACAAGTTTCACCCAACTGGCTTTTGGGTGCAATTGAAGGTGCTGGTTGTAACCTTTAAAGTCCTTTATAATAGGTCCTTGTATGTCCTCATAGGTCCTAGTATGACAAGAAGAGGACAATTGCTCTGTCCAATGAAATGTCGGGCAAGATAAAATGGAGCCTGGAAAGAGTTCTTTTGTACCTGAAGATCAGCATGGAGCAAATATGCTTGTCCCCCAGAAATAAAATACCTGTTTTCCTAGGCTACACCTGGCTGTGATGGTGACTAGATTAAAAACCTAAAAGGGGCCCTGCTGTATCAAATCAAAGATTTCTTTAACGCAACGATATATAACTTGGGGCCTCAGGGAAATCTTGGATGGGGTCCCTGAAGTCCCTCCAGACAAGTACTGAGAGGAATTGTGATAGAGGAAATTACATCCATCGGGAGTAATCATGTTCGTGGTATTTAATTGGATTCCTTTTAATTGAATTCGTTCTAAATTCAATCAAACCGCATTTCCTTTTTTCCTCAGCGCTACTCATTTTGTCGTTCTCCCACACCCATTTTCCCCCCTTCCTGTTCCCCGAACAAGTATGCTCTCATCCTCAAGGGTCAGGTGTGCTCAGGGTACATAGTTGCTCATGCTGGATGTGCCCCAATATTGTGCCTCTCTGGTTTTTTAGATGCCTCTTGAAATTCTCCAAGTCCAGCAATAACTTTTTGGCCGCTCTCAACACAGAACCCCTTTTAAACTATTGTGGCTAGTAGTTTTTGACCAACATCTGTCCTCCATTGGTCTTACCTCTCCTCTCCTGGTTAAAATATTGAGCATTATTTGTAGAAGGGGTCCCCTTTCTTTCCTCTGGCTTCTTTCTCCTGCCACCTTCTTTGGAAGACCTCTGTTGAGGACTTTCTGAGAAGCTTGGAGGAGAAAACTGTGTGGTCCCTTCCAACCCTGTGATTCTATGATTCTGAGTTCTTCTCTAAGCTTTTAAGAAACCTGAAATTGACACTTATTGATGGATTGATTATGTGCCATCAAGTTGCTTTTGACTCCGAGTGGCAACATACAAAGATTTTCTCCATGACGATCTGTCCCCAGCTTGGTCCTTCCTTCAGGTCTCCCAATGGTGCCCCCATTGCCACTGCAGCTGAGTCCCTCCACCTTGCTGCTGGTCCTCCTCTTCTTCTCTTTCCTTCCACCTTTCCCAGCATCAGAGCCTTTTCCAGAGAGCTGGGTCTTTGCATAATGTGTCTGAAGTAGGATAACACTTATTAGGGATATGCAAATCAGGTCAGATCCCATTCATATTGCATTGGAATCCATTGGAAATAGTTCAGTAGGGATCATCAAATTCAGCTGGGAAAATTCAGTCAATTTGGAGGGATCTGGTATAATCTGATAGTTGGATCTGAATCCACAGTTCAGTTCAGAAGAACAAGTTGACTTAAAAGTTTGATCCGATTTCCTTGAATCAAACCTCCAAGCTGATGTCTTAACATAATTCTAGCCTTTAGTTGTCTGGATAGGTGAATTCAGCTGCAGTACAAAGTATTTTGTATTTTTTTAGCTTCATATGCACTAAAAAATCTCCTTTATAACTTCATAGAATGACAGTATGAGGAGAATTCTGTGGGCTCAGCTCTATTTCTTCTAGCATTAGCCAGCAAATTCCTGGGAAACCCACAGTCATCACATGAAAGCAATATTTATTTATTTCTTCCGTTTTCTTCTTCCTTTTAAATTAATTTCTTCTTCCTTTTAAACCTTCCTTCCCCCTTCCCCCAAAAGCTGGTCTTCCAAGGCTTAGCAAAGTTCTTCCACAACTTGACTATCTAAAACATTTTGCTCCCTACAATATTAGGGATTGCAGCTGAAACTTTCCCCATGCAAAGCACATGCTCAGATTTGATGGACTGATTAATTGCATTGGTATGCTGCCAAGGACTCTCAGCATTTACAGCAAAAATGCAAAGAGAATGAAAATGTAGAAAATCATTGAAAAAAGAGAAAACAGCCACCAAAATAAGATGATAATTAACATTCTAAGCAATCATCATTTGGTTGATGGAACCATAATAGGCTAACCCAAATAATAATCGGAAATAATGCTGACAATATTTTGAGCAATCTCTTCTCTAATGCTGAAATTTTTTTCTGTTGCTCTGAATGGTGCATTTAATATTATTTAAACACACACACACCCCGTCCTCCTCCTGCCTGCTCCAAACTTTAGAAGTGGATATGAGAAAGAAGAACAAGGGAGTGTCCACAGTGGGAGGAAGGGTCAGAAAAGTCAAGATGGCAGTCACAACTGCACAAAGCTCTCCCTCTTTCAACACATGTAAAAAAGGCATATATCTTTGATTACACCTTCTCACCCATCCCTGGCCACTCATCCCCTGGTGTGTCAGAGACACCTGAGATGTTCATGCTAAAAAATTTGACCTGGGTTATTAGAAATGGGTTTTAAAATTTCCTTCCTTTCCATTTGACATATATCTCAATGCTGACCAATGTTGAGCCCTCTAGGAAACAGCTCAGCCAGGCTTCACCAGTGCCCCCCCTCCTCCTCCTTTCTCCTTTTTCTCTTCTTTAACCTCTCCAGTTTCTGATAAAAATATTTAAACACAAGAACAGAGAGCTTTTAATGTATTTTGACCCTTTTAATGTGGGTCAAAATTCGACCCTATGCTATTTGAGATAGATCACTTATTAAGTCTCAGGATGGCGTGTTTGGAAAGCTGAAGAACAAGGAATGCATGAGGAGGGACGTAATTTATTATATTTTTCCCCCTTTGCAAGTAACTTTAATGTGAGAAGAAGTCTATGCACAGACCTTTACAAAACAGCAGCAGCAACCGCAGAAGCTTTCTATGAAGCTGTTAGGGATTGTGTATAATTCAGAATCTGAATTTACAAGCTGGGACCTTTGAAAGCTGGCATTTGCATTTCCAGGGAGCTACCCAGGTAAACGTCTTCAAGCAGCTTGGTCTGGACAGCCAAGGGTCCATTCAAAGCCTTCTAAGGAATTAGACGTCATGCTTTGCGCCTATGTGTTTTCTCCCCCAAAGGAACTGAAAAGACCCGTCTAGGGTAGCCCATGAGGGCCCTCTTGGACACAGATTAAACAAAAAGCAAAAGACCCCAAAGGAAAATGGGCTGTATTTCACAATGTCATACAGTTAGAAGGTCTCCAAAGGCCATCTAGTCCAACCCTCTTTTTAGTGCAGGATCTGCTAAAGCATTTGGAACAGATGGCTGTCCAGGCTCTATCTATATGAAGGTCTCCAAGGAAGGGGGATGTACCACTTCGTGAGGCAGCCTGTTCCACTGGGAGATGGTTCTTCCCATCCTCGCAGGGCTGGCTTTCCAGTTCCTTCACCATCGTGGTAGCTCTCCTCTGATCACACTCCAGTTGTCCATGTGGGTTTTAGACTGCAGTGTTGAATGCTTCAATTTCACAAGCGGGACATCACTGAGATGCTCAAACCACGAGCGACTCTAACTGATCTGAGAAGCTTTTTGCTTCTTGAAATCCTCTTCTTTGACCAAGGCAAGGAATAATAGCGGCCAAACTAAAACGCTAAACAGCTGAAACTGAATTAGTGGAATACAGGTAGTCCTCGCTTAACAACCACAATTGAGACCAGAATTTCGGTTGCTAAGTGAAGTGGTCATTAAGCAAATCTGACCCGATTTTACCACCTTTTTTGTGGCAGTCATTAAGCAAATCACCTCAAGTGTTAAGCGGACCACGTGATCCTTAAGTGAATCATGTAGTTCCCCATTGATTTTGCTTGCCAGAAGCCGGCCGGGAAGGTAGAAAATGGCGATCATATGACCACGAGATGCTCTAGTGATCATAAATGCAAACTGGTTGCCAAGTGTCCAAACTGTGATCATGTGACTGCGGGGACACTGCGATGGTCATAAGTATGAGGATCCGTCATTAAGTCATTTTTCCAGCATTGTTGTAAGTCTGAACTGTCACTAAACGAATGGTTGTTAAGTGAGGACTACCTGTACAAGTTTATAGGCATACTAACAAGATCTGATGCTAGGAATTCCCTCCCCTGCCAGATTAGCCAAAGTCAGGTATGTGCTGCAACCTTCTGCAAAAGAGCTGTATCATCTGCAACTGGACAGTTTGAATACAGGAAGCTTGTTTGCTGTAGCTTGCCAAATTCTCTTGCTGGTGCTTACTTTCCCTTTTTGCACATTTCTAGAAGATTGCAGAAAAAGAGTGGATCACCTTTCTGATGAGCTGTCCACCCATGCTTGTGGAAAGCCTGCAGCTTGATAGGTCAGAGGTTGCAAGTCACCATTATGGTGGCAACTATTTATTGGAATTTAATAGAAATTTAATGGACTACATCGATCATGAAAAATACATTCTCAATCTATTACATTCTAGCCTGATTCAGCATCTTTTGGATCTCTCTGGAGTCTTGTCTTTTGTGGGTTTTGATGCTTGCTTCCACCTTTCCACTGGTCCTAATTTTCACCCTGATGACTTCCTGCCTTTTCTGACCTGGGTTCATCATTTCTGATGAGCAAAATGTCTTGATGGATGGTGATAGAATATATGGAGCCAATAGATCAAAAGCCCTTCAAGCTCTGTGTTGAGTAACCAAATGAAAAATTCAGCCCACGCTACAGATCCATTGGCGTAGGACAAAGACTTTTCAGGACATCTCAGTGTGGTTGGGTAACATTTTTTTCAGCAACACATTCACACCTACACCTGGATGCAGACACAATATCTCTACAGTATGGTATGTATGCATGTATATATGTGATTGGATGACTCTGTAGAATATCAGTGTGCTCTACAAATCTAACTTGATTGATTGATTATGTGCCATCAAGTTGGTGTCAACTCTTAGTGACCACATAGGTAGATTTTCTCCATAATCTGTCCCTAACCTAGTCCTTCAGGTCTTCTAATGGTGCACCCATCCTACCTTGCTGCTGGTTGTCCTCTTCTTCTCTTTCCTTCCACCTTTACCTGTATTAGAGCCCTCTCCAGAGAGCTTGGTCTCGTAACTAAATCTAACTAGTCTGTCTGAATTAGATGGAATTATAACCTTAGTTTGCCTGGATCTAGGTATTGTCCTTAACGGGAGTAGTTAAAGGCTTAGAAGCTGGATTCATGTCACATGTTAAGTTTGGCTTGTGTTAACCTGAATTAGGTCTTCTTTCTGTGGCTTAGCCAGATGTGCAAACTCAACCCTTTTTGTTAGTTGACAATTGGGTGCATTTTATCAACCTCCCCAAATGGGTTAACTCAGCTAGGCGTCTTGTGTGAACCCAACCGGTGTAAATATAGTTGCCTATATTTACATGCAGCAGATTCTGATTGCTGCTATGAAAGTGACAAAATATTCAATTAATTAGTTAACTTTAGTTTCTATCCTACTCCATTTCTGAATGGCTTACCGTATGCCAACGAAGTAGAAAGAAGGGAGCCCTCGCTGAGAAGGTTTAATCTGGTGGACCCTGCAGATGGTATTCCTCAGCAGGTGTCAGCCCCATAGGTCAGCCCCATGAAACCCAAAGGAAGGGACAGTTTCTGCCATGGCCTTCCATTTCCAGCACTGCTCTTCCATGCGGGAACATAAGGGGATGTTCTAGAAGTTGACCTGAACCTAGGTGGCTGTTATGTCCCGTTATTGTGTGAGATCCTAGACTATTCACTGCACAGCAACTTATGCCCCAAATGAATGTAGAGTTTGACTGGTCTGATCGATCTTTCTTCCAGTGTTCTTCATGTGAAGGAGAAGGCCATGAACCTGTCACATTTGATACTTAATTTTGGTGCTTCCCTCTTTGGAAGCCATTTTACTGTTGAAGACTTTCTAACCTAAGGGTTTTTTTTGTTTGTTTCATCCCTATTGGCTATATGTGATTCATATTTCATGTGAAAGGCAAGGCAAATTCAGCTTTCAGGAGTTCATGACATCCCTAAGGTGTTGGGTTTAATTATTGCCGAGCACAGATCACATGGAAAAGCAGGGTGTGTTCAGATGATGTGCTTTTTCTTGAATCCCTCTGCTCTGGAAACTTCCCTTTTCCAGATGGGTGGAGAAGCTGATGTAACCTCTTTGAAAGTGAGCAATTGCATGAACAGTTTCTGGGTGAATATACAGAACTTCATTCTTGGTTAAAGTTGTGGTAGGCGTAACAAGAGTGAACATTTTAAGGGCTGAACCCAGAGCAGAGTCTTTGGCAGCACAAGGCTGACCCCAGCGTTCATCTGGAACATCAGAACTTGCGGGTGCATCCTAAATAATGATCAGAAGCATTCGGAAGAATTGGGGAGGGGGCTTCTGACCCACGGTGCAAATCCAAGTGCAAGAGAAATTCAGGTGATCACATAAAACAAATGGAAGACAAGCAGTGGTAGCCTAATCACCGATTTCACTTACTTTTTCCCCTGCTGTCCTAAACAGATGGCATGGGGATCAGCAGGCCTGGATTAAGGCCAACTGATGCCCTAAGCCCAGCCCAACGGAAGCAAAACTCTCATGCCGTGAGATGGAAACAAATGTGATACTTTACAACACCTTCAGACCAACCTTTTAAACCTTACTCCCTCACCAGGCCACAGAAAACCTTTTCCTTTTAACAAGGCAAATTAAAGTTTAACATGGCAGATCAGGACAATTACAAAAAAATTGACTAAAGTCAAATATGGCGGTGAAAGAGCTCAGGGCATGATAGCTAGAAGAAAAAGCTGTGGTGCCCCTCTTCCCTTGGTGCCCTAAGCACGGGCTTATTTTGCTAAAGGGTTAATCCAGGTCTGTGGGTTATCAACAAAACAGCCATGGGTACAAAGTCTGCCAGTTTCCCAAATGGAATCCACGCCCCCCCCCCCAGTTAATCCATTCATAATTTTAAATTCACTGATATCTTGCAAGATTTTAGCATTCCCAGGTGGGATCTCTTTTGACGTCTAGCAAAGATGACCAAGGTTCTGCAGGATTGGGCAATCCAGTGAAAGCTCAAGCGTTGAATGTTCCCAAGACCAGTTTTCAACCCTGCTGATGCGCACACACGAGCACGTGTGCGCGCGCGCACACACACACACACACACACACACACAGCTTGGCAAAATGTTGCACCGGGCACAGCAATAGATCTCTATTTTCCAGACACTCAGCTCCTTATTCAGGAACTTACAGCAGCAGAAGCTTCACAGGCCCAACATCGCTAGGTAAGTCTTCGTTGCCACCAAGAATATCCGGAAGATCTGCCTACTGCAGAATATTCCATTCAACCCTTACACATATGTCTTTTCTAGGGTTTAAATCTGAGATCTTTTTATTTATGCCATTGAGAACTACCACTTCTATCTGGCCTCAGAATTGTTGGTTGCTACCATTTCCAGCTTCAGCCCTTACACCTATCAAGAACACTCTACCCATCAAGGTTCAGGAGGTTTAAGGATCCTTGGTCTCAGAAAACACTTTGTAATAGTAAGAGCAGTTTGATTGACCCGGAAATAGTGGGGTTCCCTTTTCAGGATGGGTTCAAGAAGAGGCTGGATGGTCATTGTCTGGGATGCTTTGGTTGAGATTCCTGCACAGTGCAGAAGGTTAGACTAGATGGCCTTGGTGGCCTCTTCCAACTCTAGGGTTCTCTGATTCTATATTCAGCATGGACTTGTGCATCTGGGACCATGGTCCCATGCAGCTGAAGATGCAAAAGCTATTTTCTGGTTTTCCCCTTATGGACACTTGCATAAAATAGGGAAAAAAATGAACTTATGATCTATGGTTTTGACACTTAGATATGATAGATTATAGAAAGAAGAGACTTATGATGTACGTAACTTTAGAGAAAGAGGCAAATTTACACTTGTACTTATAACTGCTGTAAAGAAGATTGGAAGCCACTTTTTAAATATCCTTTCTTTTCTATTTTTCTTCTACCTTTTTTTTACTTTTTGCACTTTAGCTTTCTCTTATTTCTTCCTTTTTCCTTTTTCTTTCTTATTCTATTTTAGTTTGTATTAATTTTTACTCTTGTTTTTAAAACTTTCAGTACTGTAAAATAAATATTTTAAAAAAGCTATTTTCTGGTTTTGTTGGACTGTCAGGTGCAGCAGTTATGGGCCCTTGGATGTATTCAGTTGAACATAATTAGAGTCCATGAAGAGTTGTTGTGATGGGATGTCTAACAGATCCTGGGAAAGTGGGGAAGAAAACAGAATCAAAAGTGGCATTTTAGCCCAGGGAAGGGGAGAAGCATACGAGAGAGACTCATAGCAACTCTACCTTAATTATGCTTGGTATAAGTTGAGTGGCAGAATTGTTGTGATGGGCTTTCGAGATTCTGTCACGTTACCCTAGTAGCAACAAAGATGTTTTTGAGGAATCTGAGTGAGTCTTGTTTTATGAGTTTACTAACCTCATAGGACATGTAAAAATTGGGAGCCGGGTTGTAGTGTTGAGGGCAACCCCATTAGGCATCATTTCATCTTCCCTCCCTGCAAATGTCACAAGAGTTAGGATTATTTTATTTATTTATTTGTTTTTCAAATTTCTGTCACCGCCCGTCTCTCCCGAAAAGGGGACTCTTTTATTATATCTGAATAGGGCTTTCGTGTAGCATCCTGTTGTATGTAGGAGAGCTTGGGATAGTATAGGCTATAAATAATCTAAAATGAATTAATAAAGGGAAGGATCCAGTTGCTTGCTACCTTCCCAAGGACAACGGAAGTTATAACTTTCAGGAGCCAGGGTTCATATTTCGGGGCACTGATGAATTTTTAATCCTATGTCCATTGCTTAATATATTTAGCTATCAGGTTTCGCAAAGGTCAACCAATGGGCAAACTTCGCAAGGTATTTGTTAATAAAAAAAGGATAAACGGATTTCTCTTTAGCCCTTAGGAAATACAAAGATCCTTTCTGTAGCCAATTTTCATCTCAAGTTGCTGTTTAAAGGTCAAATCTCTACTGCACAAGGAATTGGGGAGCTGAACACAATACGACATCGCAGGCTATCCGCATAGAAAGGTGTACACGTGGGTGCGTGTATCTTCCCTGAAAACTCACAAAGCCTTAGTTTATCCATCAGCAGGAGAGATTGTTTTAAAGTAGCAATTAGGGTTACAAGTTCTAGGAGACTGAATAAATGCACGTCGGGCTTTGCTATTTCAATTCATTATTACTTTTCCTGGCCCTAGAAATGAGTTGGGCTAAGAAGTAAACAAAACAGTAATGCATACCATTTTTCAGCACCTTGTCCTGTTTTTTTTTGACACATTCCTCTCTCAGAAGAAAAACAGTTGTCTACCACCAGTTCAAAGGACTTGCCTGCGTTGGGTGGCAAAGTGTGGGTGGCATTAGGAACAGCTGGGGTTTGAATGTGATCTTTTCTTTAGGATGTTTATCTGACCGTTCCTTGTGGAGTCCTTGGTGCTCTCTGAGCTTGGTTGTTTGCTTGCAGCTGTTTCATTACCTGAATAAGTAACATCATCAGTGCGCTTGAGTGTAGACTAGTGAGTGTGGGGTTTACTCCCCATTTATACTACCAACAGGGAGCACACCCCACACCCTTCTAGCACTGATGATGTTGCCTAGTTGGGTAATGAAATGTCTACAAGCCAACAGCCAAGCTCAGAGAGCACCAAGGACTCCACATTTCAACACTGAGCTGCAGATACTCTCTTCTGTTGTGACTGTTTCTTTTTCCTTGTATTCTGCCATAGAGATTCTCAGGATTGAGGTTATTTTTATTTATTTTAAAAAAAACTTGTGCTAAAATTGCCCAGTATTGTGTGGTTGTGTGCTGTTAACAGGGCAGAGTTATTAGAGCTTTTCCAAGCTTTGCACTAACCATCTAGAGACTCCTGGATTCTTCCCACCGGCAATTAAAGAGATGAACTTCGTTGGCTGTTCCATGTATTTATTTAGCAATATCCAGAGCTCAGGAATGTAGGCATGCAGCTCTCTACAAGGAACAGAGCAAGAAGAGATAATCTCTGACCAATTAGTGAGCAAGTTGATCACACCAGAGAGCCAAGTTCAGATTTAGCAGATGTATAGGATCAAATGGCCCCTTGTGTCACTGGGTCCCCTGCTCAGTTGATAGCTGCATCTTACACCTTCTTGACATTTTAAATAATGACTGTGTAATGCCAAGCTCAAGGCAACCATTTCCTCTCCATCTGAGATTTTTTTTAAAAAATTGTAGATAATGACATTTAATAAATAAAAGAAATAAATAATAATGCTTTGGGGAACTGAATGCTTCGAATCTGTGAAAAAGCTGTGTTCACATAACACACTAAGCCCCTCATTAGCCAAGCACACTGGTGTCTAGCATGTTGCGTGTTCCCTGTGGGTACAGTTGCCTTATGGTTCAGGATGTTTTATGAAAACATCCAATAAACTGGATTTTTGGACCACGCTTCATCATGATAGGTGAACACAGACACTGTTAAAAGAGGCAAGTAAAATTTCCATTGGAAATTTTTTGTTGAATGGATGGCAATGTCACTGATACAATAGGGGTTGATATTTCTGCACCAGCTGTTCCCCTTTATCATTTATGATTCCCTTCTGCTGCCACATGCTTCTAAATAGTTCTTAATTGCTTGAAATCTCAAGGTGAGCAGGTGTCCTCTAGATCTGCAGGTCTTTTCCCTGGGAATGGGGAAACAGCCAGCTAAATCTAGGCCTGTTGATCAGCAACTAGGCTTCCTCACCTTTCTTTTCTGCATAGCTTAATAATAGGGTTAAACTTTTGGCCCCCTAAGCACGTAGGGGAAATTACATATAAGTGCCACAATAGAAAGCCAAACTGGCCCATTGTCAATATAACTAAATGTTTATTAAATAAAGGATAGAAATAAGATGTTAAGAAAGCAGGGGACACAGAGTTATAGAAATTAATCAGATCTAATACTAAAAATGATCTTTCTAGATCAGTCTTACTTTACACAGCCAGTTTATTGTTCAGTTTATCTGGATATCCTTATCACCCACTCAAGTGGGTTAAGTGCGGTGGTTGAGCAAATTCAGGGAGGACAGATCTGCAGGTAGCTGGAGCTCTCCATCTGCTGCTTAAAAGTCTGCAGAATCTTCTCCCATAGCTGGTGGATCTTGCTTCAATTCTGGTCAAGGAGAGACTCTCTCGCCTACTGTGAGTAATAGCACAGGTAGGACTGTTCAACCAAGAGGCAGCTGAGTGGAGCAGGACTTGGAGAAAGTCCAAGTAGCAGGCAACAGGTCTTGGGTTCAGTACCATGGAGAGCAGTCCTACCACCAAACAATAGACAAGTTCCTCCCTCACAATCCTGGAAGCACTGATTGGCATTTATAGCTCAATTTGGTTAAATCACGTTTTGTCAACCCCACCAGGTAGACCAGACCAGGAAATAAACTCCACAGGAAGGCTAAAACTACTTTTCTTGAGATTGGCTATAATAGCAGAATCATGAAAATCTGATTATGCTACTCCTCCTCCTTATACTCCCGTGCTGGCTGGGGAATTCTGGGAGTTGAAGTCCACGTATCTTAAAGTTACTAAGGTTGAGAAACACTGCTGCAGAGAATTACAGAGGTCTCTGTCTAAGAGACGGCTTTATACATGGACTTCACCAGATGGACAACACCGAAATCAGATTGACTACATCCTTCGACCGACACAAAGCTCTGGCGTGGGCTGGTCCATGAAGTCACGAAGAGTCGGAAGCGCCTAAACGAATAAACAACAAACATCCTTTGCAGCCAAAGGTGGCGGACATCTATACAGTTGGTAAAAACAAGACCTGGAGCTGACTGTAGTTCAGATCATGAACTTCTTATTGCACAATTTAGGATCAGACTAAAGAGCTTAGGGAAGACCCACAGATCAGCTAGATATGAGCTCACTAATATTCCTAAGGAATATGCAGTGGAGGTGAAGAATCGATTTAAGGGACTGGACTTAGTAGATAGGGTCCCGGAAGAACTATGGACAGAAGTTGGCAGCATTGTTCAGGAGGCACCAACAAAATACATCCCAAAGAAAGAGAAAAATGAGAAGGCAAAGTGACTGTCTGCTGAGACACTAGAAGTAGCCCAAGAAAGAAGGAAAGCAAAAGCAAAAGGCAACAGCGATAGGGGGAGATATGCCCAATTAAATGCAAAATTCCAGAGGTTAGCCAGAAGAGACAAGGAATTATTTTTAAACAAGCAATGCGTGGAAGTGGAAGAAGACAGTAGAATAGGAAGGACAAGAGACCTCTTCCAGAAAATTAGAAACATTGGAGGTAAATTCCAGGCAAAAATGGGTATGATCAAAAACAAAGATGGCAAGGACCTAACAGAAGCAGAAGAGATCAAGAAAAGGTGGCAAGAATATACAGAAGACCTGTATAGGAAGGATAACAATATCGGGGATAGCTTTGACGGTGTGGTCGGTGAGCTAGAGCCAGACATCCTGAAGAGTGAGGTTGAATGGGCCTTAAGAAGCATTGCTAATAACAAGGCAACAGGAGATGACGGCATCCCAGCTGAACTGTTCAAAATCTTGCAAGATGATGCTGTCAAGGTGATGCATGCCATATGACATCAAATTTGGAAAACACAAGAATGGCCATCAGACTGGAAAAAATCAACTTATATCCGCATACCAAAAAAGGGGAACACTAAAGAATGTTCAAACTAGTGGCACTCATTTCACATGCCAGTAAGGTAATGCTCAAGATCCTGCAAGGTAGACTTCAGCAATTCATGGAGTGAGAATTGCCAGATGTACAAGCTGGGTTTAGAAAAGGCAGAGGAACTAGGGACCAAATTGCCAATATCCGCTGGATAATGGAAAAAGCCAGGGAGTTTCAGAAAAACATCTATTTCTGTTTTATTGACTATTCTAAAGCCTTTGACTGTGTGGACCATAACAAATTGTGGCAAGTTCTTAGTGGTATGGGGATACCAAGTCATCTTGTATGCCTCCTGAAGAATCTGTATAACGACCAAGTAGCAACAGTAAGAACAGACCACGGAACAACGGACTGGTTTAAGATTGGGAAAGGAGTACGGCAGGGCTGTATACTCTCACCCTACCTATTCAACTTGTATGCAGAACACATCATGCGACAAGCTGGGCTTGAGGAATCCAAGGCTGGAGTTAAAATTGCTGGAAGAAACATTAACTATCTCAGATATGCAGATGATACCACTTTGATGGCTGAAAGCGAAGAGGAACTGAGGAGCCTTATGATGAAGGTGAAAGAAGAAAGTGCAAAAGCTGGTTTGCAGCTAAACCTCAAAAAAACCAAGATTATGGCAACCAGCTTGATTGATAACTGGCAAATAGAGGGAGAAAATGTAGAAGCAGTGAAAGACTTTGTATTTCTAGGTGTGAAGATTACTGCAGATGCTGACTGCAGTCAGGAAATCAGAAGACGCTTAATCCTTGGGAGAAGAGCAATGACAAATCTCAATAAAATAGTTAAGAGCAGAGACATCACACTGACAACAAAGGCCCGCATAGTTAAAGCGATGGTGTTCCCCGTAGTAACACATGGCTGCGAGAGCTGGACCATAAGGAAGGCTGAGCGAAGGAAGATCGATGCTTTTGAACTGTGGTGTTGGAGGAAAATCCTGAGAGTGCCTTGGACTGCAAGAAGATCCAACCAGTCCATCCTCCAGGATATAAAGCCAGACTGCTCACTTGAGGGAATGATATTAAAGGCAAAACTGAAATACTTTGGCCACATAATGAGAAGACAGGACACCCTGGAGAAGATGCTGATGCTCGGGAGAGTGGAGGGCAAAAGGAAGAGGGGCCGACCAAGGGCAAGGTGGATGGATGATATTCTAGAGGTGACGGACTCGTCCCTGGGGGAGCTGGGGGTGTTGACGACCGACAGGAAGCTCTGGCGTGGGCTGGTCCATGAAGTCACGAAGAGTCGGAAACGACTAGACAAATAAACAACAACTCTCTGAGTTGCTTCCAGATGTTATGTCCTTGCTCTGGACTTAACAAAATGTTTCAGCCCCTTTTGCCTGTGTATCTCCATCATGGTCATCTTCCTGACTCTATACAGGTTCCTTAGCAGCTACCTATAACAACAAATTACTAGTTTTTTTTAGCAAGGTTCTTTGAGAAGAATGGGATGGGGTTACAAGAATCCTGACAACTGAACTACTGTATTTCCCATCTAAAACAATCTATCACAAAATTCATTAGGGCAAAATCTTCTTTATGTTCTTTCTGACTGTCTTCCTGTGAGACAGTGAATAGAGGATTTCTTCACGGATAACAAATGGGTTTGCAGTTGGTGGTTTGCACAACTGTCTCCCGAATCTTTCTCAGTCCAGGAAACAACAATTCCGGGCTGCTCATTCTGGAAGTCCTCTCTCTTAGCTTTCATAGTTAGTTGTCAAAGTCCAATTCCATTTTTCCTTTTTTTCTGTAGGTGCTAATGTATCTTGTATGGGGAGTGGTGAGAATAAAAGAGGCAGAATGTTCCTCAGGACCTTCTTGTCTACAAAGGAAATCTGAAGGAGTGTTGATTATAAGCCATAAAGTTGGTGTTGATGCTTAGGAACTACACAAATAGATTTTTCCCCAGGATGGCCTGTCTCCAACCAGATCTTCCAATGGTGCACCTATCACCGCTGTAACTGAATCCATCAACCCTGCTTCTGGTCATTGTCTTCTTCTCTTTCCTCGATTTGTGGATTTGTGCAATGATCCATTGGTTTGTTTTCTTGGCTGTCCACAGCATTCTCAGGAGTCTTCTGCATCACCCAAGTTCAAAAGCATCAATACTCTTCCTATTCTGCTTCTTCAGAGTCCAGCCTTTGCTTCCATAGAGTGCTCAAGAGAAGACCATTGCCTGCTTTGTAGGTGGAGACTGATCTTTATAGGCTTATAGCCTGTCACAGCAGCTGAATATATTTCCCAAGGCCTTCATAGCTGCTCTAACAAGTACCAGGCTGTGGTGTATCTTTTGTCTGGTTGTGCCTTTATTGTTGAGCATTCACCCTAAAAGACAGAAGCTGTCTGCCACTTCAATACCTTCATTGTCAATTCTAAGGCTGGTTGCTATTCCTGTTGTCATTAGTTTGGACTTCTTTATATTTAATCTTAGGCCTATTTTTTCACTGTGCTCCTTGACTTCCATTATTAGAGCTTGAAGATCCTGTGCATTTTCAGCTGCCAGAGGTACAGTTAAAAGGCAACTAAATCTTTTGGGATCTGAATGTGGAATCCAAGCAGAGGCCTTCATCTGAGAAGGATTGAAGAGTACTTCTGATGCCCTGCAGAATCAATGTAAACAAGCAGCCTCAATTTCTGGTGTTTTTTTCTCCTAGTTGTTCGGGCTTTAGAATTTGTTTGTTTATTTATTAATCACATTTCTATGGCCACCCATCTCCACAAGGCAACTCTGGGCGGCTTACAACAATTGAATAAAACAGCCAGTAGGTAAAAAACAACCATTATAAAAGGATAAAAAGTAATTATTAAAATAAGAATACTATCATAATTTTTTTTTAAATATACCAATAACGTCAGGAGATAACCAAAGCAATCCATGTGCAGGCTTTTCACAGCCCGTTATCCTGGTCTCTGGAATGCTGTGCATTGCTGACACAAGGAGAATCTCATTCCCAATATTTGTGGCACCAACCTTTCAGTGGGTGGCCAATTTTTAAGGCTACCGTTATCCCTTATTATTTGTTTCCATGGTGCACTCAATCCACTTTAATTAGGAAGTAGAAGCTTCACAATTACTCACACCACAGGAAGACAGTATGATGTATGAGGAAACTCTAGAAAATGGAGTCATTCATTTTTAATAAAAGAGAAATATCCATCACTTCGACAGGGAAAAGACAAGGTAATAAGGATTGCAAGGGGGTATAATGGAATGCACTGGGGTTCTTCATGGAAGGAAGTTGAGTTTAAACTGTTTTGCAAAAAAAAGAAAAGGAAGCTGTTGCACCGAGGGTGAGTTTTCTAGCTTTGGATTAAGAGTTGCAAACATCAGGGGTAACAACATACTTCCTGGTGGACACTTGGAAGCGGTGAGGAAATCATTATTCTTGGAAAACATGAGGTGTGCTTTGATAGGAGGCATAATTTGAATGAGATCACAAGACTTGCTATGGGACCAGGATGGGAACCCACTTCAGAAACTTGTATACTGCCTGATGCTGTACAATGGAGAAAAAGCAAGATATAAATGCATTAACTGAGTGATCCTAACATTAGGCTGGAACAGTCCATACTTAGAGTACTTTGATGGTCCTGTTGGTGGACCATAACAAGGAAATAGGAAGGAGCAACTTTTGCTGATCAATGAATAATTCAGAATTGTCACTTGATTTACAAATGACCATGTTCAAATTATCATACTTTGAACACATGCAAAAAAACACGAACTCCCTTGAGAAGTCTATAATATTGAGAAAGATGGAAGGAAAGAGAAGAAGAGAATGACTCATAGTGAGGTGGATGGAGTCAGTTACAGCTATGATGGGTGCACCATTGGGAGATCTGAAGGGTCAGGTTGGGGAGAGAACTTCCTGGAGAAGGTCTAACTATGAGGTTGCTAAGAGTCGGTGCTGATTTGATGGCACAGAATCAATCAATTGGTTGCTGCCCTTTATATTTTGTCAGTGGTTCAAGAAAAGTAAAGTTCTCCTGTTGCGTGGAGTGGTAGGCAATAAATTTAGCAATGTAGCCAGCTGAAATTTAATCAGGTCTGGAAGTGTGGTCAAGAATGTGGACAAAAAAGTTTAAGGTCCAGCTGATCCTCATCTGCATTTGTCCTTCTTCTTTCTGGAGTTTCCACGTCAAGGAGTTACATCTTTAGAAAGAGCTCCCTCCACCCATAGTCAGAAGGAGAGGGAAAGGGAAAATACAATGTTAGAGTTTAACTCTCCAAAGATGGCATTTTCTCAAGGGCTTTGGAAGAGGGAAGCTCACTTATCTTACATAGCATGTAATCATAGGCAATGTAGGATTGTGCCTTACATAAATAATATTAATACATTTAGATAAAATATTTGTATATCATTCCTCAATCTCTTACAGACCTCAAAAACTCCCTTAAGCAATCAGCAGAAGATTAAAATACAGTAGAAATAAGATTATGCTTCTGAGCATTGACATTAAGCATATTGATGGTAGATTCTTCTGTTCTCATATCTACTGTATTATTTATTTGGATTTTGTTTATTTCTTGTAAAACAAGAAAAATGGAAAGTATTACTACTACTATTATTTTATTACCACTACTATTATTATTATTTGTCAGCAACCATCCATATACACACATCATGCGATTCCCTTTCAGGGTAAGTAATGCTGTACAAAATGCTGAAAGAAATAAGTAAGTAACTTGTGCTTGTGACATCCTGGCCATTATGTGTCCAAGCTGCCCACTAGTGTCATTAGACTTAGCAAGAAATACTCCATATGGCATAAGGATGACTAAAGTTGGTAACCTAATGTGATGGTATATGGGAATGACCTTGGGAGACAGGAGGAAGACCCACAGCCTAGGCTGCAGATCTTCTTCCTCTCTCCCAAGGTCAGTCCCACATACCATTGCATCTAGGCTACATCTTTTCTACATTACTAAGAAGCATCATGTAAATGTACTCAAATAAGAAGAAACAGTTCTAAACGAACAAGTCTGGAAGAAAATCTTAGGTGTCTAGTTTGTATTTTAAAATCACAAATGGTGGTTGTTTGGAAGCGAGGCTCATGGTTCCTTATTCTGTTTGTTTTCCAGCTGGTGGGATTTGTGTATGCCTGTTACGTTGTCAGTGTTTTTACAGAAGAAGAAGACAGCTGTAAGTATTTGCCAGCACAGATTGCAGTCAGTGTCTATTGATTAAATGGCCTTCCTTTGAATGTTTAGTTGACTGTAGCTGAAGATGTTGGTACATGGGAAGAGATACTGTTACATCATCACCTATGCGGAACAAATTGGTTCAATTGACATTTTAACGCAATGTTACAGTTTCAGGTTTTAAAAAATGAACTGAAACAAAATCATTATGCCTTTTATAATAAAGTTGTTCTCCAGGAAAAATGTTTACAAAAATGCATCCATTGGTGGAATAATCTACAAAATACACTGTACCCAGGAAAATTATTTGCAGAAAATGCGACTGTTCAGCAAAATGGCCTTTAGATGTCTGAATGTAGGTGGGTCATCCTTTAAGTCTTCAGGACACTTTATCGTATACTGTGGTTTGGTAACCAATGTGAAAAAAATGGAAGAGCAGAAGAGGAAATGAGGGTGAAGGTCAAGCTCTTTCTTCCTTCTTTGTCACAAAAACTCTTCAGAGAACTCCCTGATACTACTCAGACATTCCAGTGACTGCAGCACACATTCATAGTCAAGGTTGGATTTAACCTGCCTGAAATACAGCCTGTTGCTCCTTCCTTCCTTCCTTCCTTCCTTCCTTCCTTCCTTCCTTCCTTCCTTCCTTCCTTCCTTCCTTCCTTCCTTCCTTCCTAGAGGAATTGTAGGAGGCTGAATATCGAGGAAGCAGGCATTCGTGGCCAAGTAGAGCAATCCTGTGATGCATTCAAGAACAATCTGGTGTCAGAATACATCAGGAAAACAATTTTCAATAGTAGTAAGCAAGGAGGTATATAATGTAAAGATCACAGGAACTGATAGTACCGCTCTGTGTTACATTGGTCATGCCATGCCTGGGATACTGTGCCTGGTTCTGGTCCGTCCGACAGGAGAAGGGCACTGAGGAATTAGAAAGAGTGCAAAGAAGAACCAGGAAGACGGTGAGGGGTGTGTTTAGCGTGAAGAACAGAAAGCTAAGGGGAGACAGAATAGCAGCTTTCCATCCAACGAAGGGCTGTCACAGGGAAGAGGGTGGATTTATTTTCCATAGTGTCCAAGAGTAGGACAAGAACCAGTGGGTGGAAGCTTTACAGAGGGAGATCCAAACTTGAAGTAAGAAGGAATGACCTGACCATGAGAGGTTTAACATGTGGAACAGCCTGCCTCCCTCCACCACTAAGCGTTTTCAAACAAAGATGGGACAGCCATTTCTGAGATGGTCTGAGAAATTCCTACCAGCCAACTTGGAATCCTGATTTCCCCATCTGAGATTGCAGTTGCTCTCTGAGCTTGGAAGGGGAAAAGAATCTGTGTTCCCTGGGACAATTTCCCAGGGACCATGGGATTGCTACCTAAAGTATACTGGCTGGCTCAGGAGGTGGTGGTAGTGGCACTGGATCCCCAGTCTTCCACTAAACAGTGCATTAATTTCAATCGCTCTGTGGGCATTATTTTTTTTTCCCCAGTGGATTAGAGAACAAACATTATAAAACTGGGATTAGGGCTCGTGATGTCAATTACTTTTCAGAAGTGTCTAAAAGATGTCTTCTTGACCATGGTTTTATTGATCCAAATTGCATCAGAGCTGACCTTTAGATTTACAGGGCTTTCAATTAATAGCTTGCATTGTTTTCACCATCTTTTCCTGAGCCAAGATAGATAACAGTAACCAGAAGCTTTGAAAACAAATTGCATTGCATTTCATGTTCCTAAAACGATTTACAGCCAATTGGAGAGAGGTTCGTTTTCAAAAGGAGATGTCTCAACTTCTGAGACATTAGTGTCTGGACCTGCAGAGGCAAATGTTAATTTTGCAAATATTTTATGAGCTAGTTTCCTTCACTTCCAGTATTTTGTGCCTGGAGACATTGTTCTCCAGTATGACCTCTTCTGCGGTCTCTTTTTTCTCCTTTTCACCTTTTGCTTCAATCACTTTAATTTTGAATATATCCAAGAGCAGGCCTTTGAGTGTACCATGCATCTGTTTTGCCTTCCCAACTTCTTTTTCTTTCTGTTCCTGAAATCTGAAGTTATGCCCCTTGGAATCCAGCAGTAGAAATTGACTGCCACTAGTTTGTAACAGTAGAGAATAATTATAACTCAGAGTTCACCTGTTGGGTTCTTGGCATTCTCTGAACCTTGGTTGTTTCCTTGCAGATGTTTCCTTACCAGCTATGTAACCTCATCAGTGCAAGGGATTTGCTGGCTATAGAGTCTTGAGTGGAATTATGGTGTCTTCCTTGACAGTTCCTTAATGATTAGTGTATTTTTTCTTCTCTGATGGTTTATCTGTTGTTGCTTCCTGCTTATCTGGGTGTTGACTGCGAAAGAGGATGTGCTGTACAGATAGTCCTTGCTTAACAACCATTCATTTAGTGATGACTCAGACTTATGACGGCGTTGAAAAAACCCAACTTATGACTGGTCCTCACGCTAACGACCATCGCAGCATCCCCACAGTCATGTGATCACGATTCAGGTGCTTGGCAACCAGTTCACATTTACAACCATTGCAGCGTCCCACAGTCATGGGATCGCCATTTTTTACCTTCCCAGCCGGCTTCCAGCAAGCAAAATCAATGGGGAACCACTTGATTTGTTTAATGACCATGTGGTTTGCTTAAAAACCATGTAGTTCACTTAACAGTCACATGATTCACTTAATGACTGTGTTGATTCACTTAATGATGCCACAAAATGGTCATAAAATTGGGTCAGATTCACTTAATGACTGCATCACTTAGTGACCAAAATTCCAGTCCCAGTTGTGGTTGTTAAGTGAGAACTACCTGTATTTCTTTCCTTCCTTGACTTCTGGTCATGTCTTTTAAATGGCATGTCGATAGCATTTATCTCTATGTGTCTGTAGAGGTCTGATTTGACTTGGCCTAAAATGTCAACTGTTTGCCAGTTGAAATTGTGGTTGACTTTGTCTGTGTGTTGAGGGCATCAGATCCTACCATTCCTTAATCTCTCCACACATAGACAAATTCAACCACAATTTCAACTGGCAAACAGTTGACATTTTAGGCTGGGGAATTCCTGAAAGCTTAGAAAAAGAAAAGAGAGGAAGGTACAATGAAAATCTCTAAACCATATATATCTTTTTGAATGTATCCTTGTTAACATTTAGAAAGGATCCTAAATGGGAGGAGATTTACCCAGCACCATATCCAGCCGGCAGGCATTGGTTGTCCTCCTCCAAACCAACCGAAGGAGACAGGAGGCAAAGCAGCTTTTCTCTTTCTCCCATTCTCATCGCTTCATCTGCATCAGCTGCTGTCTTGTTCACCTGTTTGTTTAATGCGCATGGCAGCATTTTAGAAGGACAATGATGTGGGGCAGGCAGCAGAATGGGAAAGAGAGGAAGGCGTTGGGGCTGCAGAGGGAAAATGGGCCCTTCTCGGGAGGAAACTCAGTAAGTTCATACAAAAAGCTATGTTGTGGCGGTGACTGATCAAGAAATCCATAGCTAATTTCAAGCCTCTTCCTTCACCCTCTTCTTCCAAGATGCCAAGTCCCCAATGCCAACCTCAATAATTAATACCTAGAAACTGCTGATATTTCAAACTTGTAACGACATAGACTTCCAGTGACCAGAGCCAATTGGTGGTGCTTTTTTTCTCTGCAATACTGGCATTTCTTTGAAATTGTTCCTTTGATATGAAGCAGGAGAGATTGAGAGGCACCCCACTAGATGGACCAGACCAGGAGATCAATTCCACAAGGAGGCCAAAACTACTTTTGTTGCAATGGGCTGTTACAGGTAGTCCTCGCTTAATGACCAAAATTGGGACTAGAATTTTGGTTGCTAAGTGAAGCAGCCATTAAGCGAATCTGACCCAATTTTACAACCTTTTTTGCAGTTCTAATTAAGCGAATTGCCACAGGCATTAAGCAAACCACATGGTTGTTAAGCAAATCACGTGGTTCCCCATTGATTTTGCTTGCCAGAAGTCAGCTGGGAAGGTCGAAAATGGCGATCACATGACCACAGGACGCTACGACAGTCATAAATGCGAACTGGTTGCCAAGCGCTCAAATCATGATCACATGGCCATGGAGACGCTGCAATGGTTGTAAGTTTAAGGACCAGTCATAAGTCGGTTTTTCCAGCACTGTTGTAAGTCCGAACCATCACTAAATAAATGGTTGTTAAGTGAGGACTACCTATATAACAGAATCTTATGAGTCTAATTCTCCTGGAGAACAAGTGGCATATAAATTAGGTAACACTAATTCTGTATTCCAAGAATGCATAACTTCCACATGGCTTGAGCAATGATAATTTTAATATTATTTCTTTGGCTTCCCAGAAGATGCAGGGGGTATGGCAGGTGACATCATAATGACATTGGAGTGGGCGGAGCAGCATATTTTTGTTCAAGGTTTGGTTAAGGATAGAAATGGTTTAACTCTTATAAAGAATTTCGGGTATTTCTGCAAATCATCTTGTGTGTGTGTATAATGCAGTTTAAACTGCAAAAAATCAGAAAAGGCCAAAAGCCACATTTTGCTTTTGAATGGCATGCCCAGGACTCTGCTTTAAAAGATAAAGGGAGCCCAGGACAAATACCAAATTGGATTTGATACCACCTAAGTTGAATGACAATTCAATTCCATTAAATCAATTCCATGAATTTTAATTCCTCACAAATTATTTAATAATGTATGTAATTTATTTAATTTCTCTCCAAGGGGAACTTGGGACTCATAGAGGCAGAAATGTAACACACTCTTCCCCCTTATAATTTGGGGGTTAATAGAAAAGGATTTATATTGATATTGATATTGATAGATATTAGATATGTTTAACCTAATTACATAAATAGGGCATGTAAGCCATTCAGAGTCAGCATCAACTGAAGTGACAAAGAAGCCAAATGAATAAATGAATTGAAACTTACATTTTCGGGTAAATTATGGAGGAGCTTGAGGACTGAGTTTGCAGGGACTATATGCTTTCCTATGACCTCACTTTCTGTTTCCTTGCACACAGAATATATATAAATACATGTACATATATGCAGAACAACATCTGAGAATTTATGAGAATAGCCTGCTGTAGTGATGGAACCTTCAGCAAAGGATCGTTACCTTGTCGTGGTGCTGGAGTTTGAGCACCTCAATGATGCCATGAGCTAAACCGTGAAGGGCCACCCAAGACGGGAAGGTCATGACAGGTCAGACTAAATGCGATCCCTGGGGAAGGTAATGGCAATCCACCCCAGTATTCTTGCCGTGAAAACTAAATGGATCAGTACAACCAGAGATATGTCGGTATACCATCGGAAGATGAGACCCCCCAGGTCGGAAGATGGTCAAAATGCTACTGGGGAGGAACAGAGGATGAGCTCAACTAGCCCCAGACGTGATGACGCAGCTAGCTCAAAGCCGAAAGGACGGCTAGCGGCCGACGGTGCCGGTGCTGAACGGCGAATCCGATGTTCTAAGGATCAACACACCATTGGAACCTGGAATGTAAGATCTATGAGCCAGGGCAAATTGGATGTGGTTATTGCTGAGATGTCAAGATTAAAGATAGACATTTTGGGCGTCAGTGAACTGAAATGGACTGGAATGGGCCACTTCACATCAAATGACCACCAGATCTACTACTGCAGACAAGAGGACCACAGAAGAAATGGAGTAGCCTTCATAATTAATAGTAAAGTGGCTAAAACAGTGCTTGGATACAACCCAAAAAATGATAGAATGATCTCAATTCGAATTCAGGGCAAGCCATCTAACATCACAGTGATCCAAATATACGCCCCAACCACAGATGCTGAAGAAGCTGAAGTAGAACAGTTCTATGAGGATCTGCAGCACCTACTGGACAACACGCCTAAAAGAGATGTTATTTTCATCACGGGAGACTGGAATGCTAAGGTGGGCAGTCAAATGACACCTGGAATTACAGGTAAGCATGGCCTGGGAGAAGAAAATGAAGCAGGACATAGGCTGATAGAATTTTGCCAAGACAATTCACTCTGCATAACAAACACTCTCTTCCAACAACCTAAGAGACGGCTTTATACATGGACTTCGCCAGATGGACAACACCGAAATCAGATTGACTACATCCTTTGCAGCCAAGGATGGCGGACATCTGTACAGTCGGTAACAACAAGACCTGGAGCTGACTGTAGTTCAGATCACGAACTTCTTATTGCACAATTTAGGATCAGACTAAAGAGATTAGGGAAGACCCACAAATCAGCTAGATATGAGCTCACTAATATTCCTAAGGAATATGCAGTGGAGGTGAAGAATCGATTTAAGGGACTGGACTTAGTAGATAGGGTCCCGGAAGAACTCTGGACAGAAGTTGGCAGCATTGTTCAGGAGGCGGCAACAAAATACATCCCAAAGAAAGGGAAAACCAAGAAGGCAAAATGGCTATCTGCTGAGACACTAGAAGTAGCCCAAGAAAGAAGGAAAGCAAAAGGCAACAGTGATAGGGGGAGATATGGCCAATTAAATGCAAAATTCCAGAGGTTAGCCAGAAGAGATAAGGAATTATTTTTAAACAAACAATACGCGGAAGTGGAAGAAGACAATAGAATAGGAAGGACAAGAGACCTCTTCCAGAAAATTAGAAACATTGGAGGTAAATTCCAGGCCAAAATGGGTATGATCAAAAACAAAGATGGCAAGGACCTAACAGAAGAAGAAGAGATCAAGAAAAGGTGGCAAGAATATACAGAAGACCTGTATAGGAAGGATAACAATATTGGGGATAGCTTTGACGGTGTGGTCAGTGAGCTAGAGCCAGACATCCTGAAGAGTGAGGTTGAATGGGCCTTAAGAAGCATTGCTAATAACAAGGCAGCAGGAGATGATGGCATCCCAGCTGAACTGTTCAAAATCTTGCGAGATGATGCTGTCAAGGTAATGCATGCTATACGCCAGCAAATTTGGAAAACACAAGAATGGCCATCAGACTGGAAAAAATCAACTTATATCCCCATATCAAAAAAGGGGAACACTAAAGAATGTTCAAACTATCGAACAGTGGCACTCATTTCACATGCCAGTAAGGTAATGCTCAAGATCCTGCAAGGTAGACTTCAGCAATTCATGGAGTGAGAATTGCCAGATGTACAAGCTGGGTTTAGAAAAGGCAGAGGAACTAGGGACCAAATTGCCAATATCCGCTGGATAATGGAAAAAGCCAGGGAGTTTCAGAAAAACATCTATTTCTGTTTTATTGACTATTCTAAAGCCTTTGGCTATGTGGACCATAACAAACTGTGGCAAGTTCTTAGTGGTATGGGGATACCAAGTCATCTTGTCTGCCTCCTGAAGAATCTGTATAACGACCAAGTAGCAACAGTAAGAACAGACCACGGAACAACAGACTGGTTTAAGATTGGGAAAGGAGTACGGCAGGGCTATATACTCTCACCCTACCTATCCAACTTGTACGCAGAACACATCATGCGACAAGCTGGGCTCGAGGAATCCAAGGCTGGAGTTAAAATTGCTGGAAGAAACATTAACAATCTCAGATATGCAGATGATACCACTTTGATGGCTGAAAGCGAAGAGGAACTGAGGAGCCTTATGATGAAGGTGAAAGAAGAAAGTGCAAAAGCTGGCTTGCAGCTGAACCTCAAAAAAACCAAGATTATGGCAACCAGCTTGATTGATAACTGGCAGATAGAGGGAGAACATGTAGAAGCAGTGAAAGACTTTGTATTCCTAGGTGCGAAGATGACTGCAGATGCTGAGTACAGTCAGGAAATCAGAAGACGCTTAATCCTTGGGAGAAGAGCAATGACAAATCTCGATAAAATAGTTAAGAGCAGAGACATCACACTGACAACAAAGGTCCGCATAGTCAAAGCAATGGTGTTCCCTGTAGTAACATATGGCTGCGAGAGCTGGACCATAAGGAAGGCTGAGAGAAGGAAGATCGATGCTTTTGAACTGTGGTGTTGGAGGAAAATTCTGAGAGTGCCTTGGACTGCAAGAAGATCAAACCAGTCCATCCTCCAGGAAATAAAGCCAGACTGCTCACTTGAGGGAATGATATTAAAGGCCAAACTGAAATACTTTGGCCACATAATGAGAAGACAGGACACCCTGGAGAAGATGCTGATGCTAGGGAGAGGGCGGGGGGGCAAAAGGAAGAGGGGCCGACCAAGGGCAAGGTGGATGGATGATATTCTAGAGGTGACGGACTCGTCCCTGGGGGAGCTGGGGGTGTTGACGACTAACAGGAAGTTCTGGCGTGGGCTGGTCCATGAAGTCATGAAGAATCGGAAGCGACTAAACGAATAAACAACAAGTGATGGAACAATAGATCTCTTTTTGGACCATCTTCCTCTTTCATGCACTCTGTTCTGTCCCATTTCCACACCTGTCTACAAATTACTGTTTAAAATTGTGCCTGAAACATGTACACATTTTTTTTTTGAGCCAAGAATTGCATTGCTACATTTGGGAAAAGTCTTTCTTATTCTGAAGAGTAACTGGGATCCTGTCTACATACACTCAGGCAATGCAAATTAGTCCTTTCTATTATATTTGTGGATCAAATTAAAACACCCACTGTGGCAGCTATTTTGTCAGAGTGCCATTAACCTGATGCTGTCAAAATCCCCCGTGTTCAGTGCACTAACAGGTGAATGGATCCCCTTTCCCCAAAGGCTTCAAAGGGATTAATACAATGCTGCACAACCTTTTCAAGCCAAGGATCTCACTCAGCTTTTCAGTGGCTTGTCAAGGCCACATGCTGAAAGTTGATGGGACAGGAACAAAAATTGGAGGGATGAAAATGAAAAACACATTTTGACTGAATTTCATTTTTATTGAAATTGAATTTACATTTACATTTACATTTGATTAAATGACATTTACATTAAATTCAATTTATAATTCAGTTCCGTTCGATTACAGTAGTCCTCGACTTGTAACCACAACTGGGATTGGAACTCCCCCCATTGAGGGAGAGAGGCGATAATATAAATCTAATAAATAAACAAACAAACAAACAAATTTCAGTCACTAAGTGATGCACTCGATAAGTGAGGCATCATGTGACTGCACCCAATTTTATGACTTTTTTTGCCACAGTCGTTAAGCGAACCCGGCTTCTCTCATTGATTTTACCTGTTGGAAGCTGGCTGGGAGGGTCACAAATGGCGATCACGTGACCCCAGGGTGCTGCAACTGTTGTAAATACATGCCGGTTGCCAAGTGCCCAAATTTTGATCATGTGACCACAGGGATGCTGCGATGGTTGTAAGTGTGAGGACCAGTTGCAAGTCAGCTTTTCCTGTGCTGTTGTAACTTTGAATGGTCACTAAACAAATGGTCTTTAAGTCAGGGCCTACCTGTAATGCTATTAATATGATGACTCAGGTATTTTCTCTTTGTCACATTGAAAATTCTAGTAGGGTGACAACTTCTGGAAGGGTTCTGGGGGCTTTTGAGGTCTACATGCAGCCCTGGAAGTTCAGATGTCTCCCTAATTTAACCAGGGCTCCAGATTGTGCCTTGGCTATCCAAGCAATTGGCCCAGGAGTGAGAACTTCAGGATCAGAGTCCCTCCAGTGGGAGGAGATGGGTGGTGACAAATCTGATAAATAAATAAATAAAATAAATAAATCATCAACTATTTGAGCACTTCAGTTTACAAAATGTCCAGAAACTGCCTCAATCCTGAAGCTCCACATCACTTGGTGTAAGAGGCAAAGTGGTTCCCATTTATTTCTTTAAAAAAAAATGGGGTATGAGAATTTTCCAGCTGATTGAACAGCTTGAGTAGCATCCCATTGCTCAAGTCTGTATTTGCAGTGTTGCATTTTATAGAAGCAGGCATTGCTTGCTCATAAACAATTTGGGGAATGTCTTGGGGCTTTTGTATCCAAATTGTAACAATGTGGAAAAATTAAGCCATGTGTTTACTTCTCCTGTTGACAGGACTTTAACATGCTTAGATGGTGTAAGTTTGCACCCTCTTTTTGCACCTTTGGTTTTCTTTTTTTACACATACATGTTTGTGTTGTCTTATGCTTTGGTGTGCTCTCCTCCTCACCATCCTTCCATTTTGTTTCACTTATGCCATATGCCATTGTTATTGCTTCTGTTCTGGATTTTTTTTTCTTTCAGTTGATTTCATTGGTGGATTTGACCCATTCCCTCTCTACCATGTTAATGAAAAGCCTTCCAATCTTTTGTTCAAGCAGACCTATCTGTAAGTATGCTCTAGCAAGTCTTAGATGCTCTGTTTTGGCGATTCTTGGATTAAAGCAAGGAATCTTACTAGGGGCATCTACAGGGTATGATAAAAAAAAATGTCAAGATGGCAGCCACAGTGGTGCAATCAAAGCTCCACACCGATGCATTGCACATAGGAAATGGCCGGAGCTTTGATCATACCCTCACAGCCACCACCTTGACTTTTTTTTTACCCTACCCTGAGACCACCTCTGAATCTCATGATCACAAAAACCCCTCAAGTAAATTCATTGGTTTTACCTTCTTTTTTTTTTGGCTTCAAAAAGCCTGCACAGACCAAGGGGTTGGATTAGATCTTTCCAAATCTATGATTCTAATCATTCATTTGGTGTTGTGCCTGAGAAGGAGCTTCCAGATTCATTTCAATTTTGCCCTACCAACCCTGAAGTGTCTAAAGAAGACATTAGCAGGTTCCATGGATTCTCTCACTTGAAACCCACTCAATAAATCATGGTTAATAAATAAAATAAAAAATCAGTAAATCATGGTTAAATCATGGCTGTTGTTTGGGATGCAGTGTAGAAATGTGGTTAATGAGATGCATGTTGGGTAGAAGATATGCCTAGAATATTGAATAAAAGAAGAGAGTAGGCAAAAGTTGGGTTTATAATGTTGTCTGTCCTCTTTGCGATATAGTATAAGAAGGGGAAAATTATCAATGGAAAAGAACAACTGTAGCTCAGGGTTGAACTGTGGAGTCCTTGGCGGTCTCTGAGCTTGGTTGTTTGCTTGCAGACGTTTCATTACCCGACTAGGGAACATCTTCAGTGCGAGTGAGTGTGGTGTTTGCTCCCTGTTTATATCCATTAGCTTGCACTGCCAGTGTTGGCGGGGGTGTGGTTTTCTCCTCTCTACTTCCTTGATTAAGCTGTTGCTTACTGCCTGGTAGTTTGTCTGCCTGATTGTCTCCTACCAATATATCAATATATCAATATAACTACCAATAACCAAGGAACCACCAAGGAGACAAGCAATCAGGCAGACAAACCATCAGGCAGAAAACAATTCCCTAATCAAGGAACTACCAAGAAGAAAACCACACCCCGCACCAACACTGGCAGGGCAAGCTGCCGTGTATAAACAGGGAGCAAACTCCACTGCCTTCTGGCACTGATGATGTTGCCTAGTGGGGTAATGAAACATCTGCAAGCAAATATCCAAACTCAGAGAGCACCAAGGACTCTACAGGGAAAAATACCACCCAGATTTTCAGGGACACTAATACTGCTGGGGTAACCCCCACATCTCCAAATAAAGATGGGCAAAATTTGATATTGCTGTAGCCCAGCTCTCCCCTGTCTGAATTAGCTGGATGGGATGCAAATCTTGTCTGCCTCTTGGCAATGGCACTGCATTCCTGCTCTATTCTCTAGGTCCTGTGCTTAATGCAAGAGGGAATGAACAGGGCGAGCTAATTTGACACAGCAAAAGCAGTGTGGGATTCTGGGGAAAGGGGAAAAAGGGGTTGGAGAAAGAAAGGAAATGCATGCCATTCCCCCCCTTGCTAATTTTTCTCCTCCTTTTAAGCAGCATTCTTTTTTCTCTTTTGGCTAGACAGAGAAAGATTCCTGGGCTGTCACCGGAGGGCTGCCATTTAACTAGGTCCTGTAACCAAGGCCGGCTTTGTCTTTGCTTAAGTGGCACTAAAAGCTAAATGAGATTTCACTGGGGAGTTTGCCAGTACAGGAACCCCCTTCTGGAGGGGTGAATTTTCAACCTGTCGCTGCCAAAGCAAGTTGGAAGAAGGAAATGTGACTTACAAGCTTTCAGCTGATTGTGGCGGCAAGGGTGAAATGGGTGGCTTGCAAGCCACTCGTGTATGGGAAAAATACCAGGGATGCTGTGGTTGGAACCCAAGCATGGCTCATCTTCAACTCTGGGCTGGCCTTGCCCTGAGCTTGCAGATATACATTTGAAATTGGATGGATGGATGGATGGATGATGCTAGAAAGGCTGTTCCATGATAGTTGTGGACTCTGGTTGCAAAAACATCATTCCTTCCTGGGCGCTGGACATAAGATGTTTGTCTTTAAAATGGAAACCGATAGTTTAATGCCCACCAAACTCTTGGAAAAGCAGGGATATTGCTTCTCCCAGCCCGATGTTTGTAGAGAATTGAAGCTGTCCGTTTCGTAAGAAGCTGGGCACAGTGGCAGAGATTTGCTTCCACAGAGAGATTCAGAGCATGGAGGTGGTCTGATCAGCTTCACGAATGGTCACCTTGATGCAGCACTTCAGGTGGCCACAGAGAGCTCTGAGGGATGGTGGAAGGAGCTTTTCTCAGCCTTCGCCCCCAGCCCTGGCCAAAGTGGCTTCCGGGCCAGCTGGCTGCAGGATTATCTGTGGCATTTGCCAAAACCATCAGGTGGAAGATCTTCAGTGTGTGCAGAACGGACACCAGGCTGGAAACCATCAGCACCCACTGGGCAATCTCATGGCCTGGAAATGCATTTCCCCACATTGCTTCCTGAAGTTTTGGGGTCCTTTCATGCCACTGGCCTCCTCCCATTGGAAGGAGGCCAGCAGCGGGCAAACCCTTTTGTGCCTGCAGGTTCCCTCAAAGTCTCTGCAGGTGGCCAGCAGCGGGGAAAGCTGAGTGGTATGAGAGGAGATTTTTGATGCTGCTGGCTTCCCTTAGCTTCTCACCAGGGGTCAGGAGAAAGCAGTTGGCATGAAAACGGCATATATTTGCACTGCTGCACTCTAGCCAGCTGGGACTGGGATTGCCAAGCAGGGGGGAAAGGTTGCCTCCTGCCTGCACTGCAGCTACGCATCCTGGGGGACCCTATAAATGAGAATACATTCTCACCCTGTCAATGAAAAACAAGATGACAGCAAATCTGACCCCTCCAAAACCAACTGATCGATGGAAATCAGCCCACGGAAAAGAGGTGGCCAAGTGTTCCATTATATAGGGCAGGAAGGAAAACGAAACCCAAGAGAATTTGGACATTATCTGTTGCTAAAATGTTTTGGTTATTTCTTTATGTGTCAAACTTCTAGGCTGCGGAATTGTGATCCATTCACAGCAGCTTCTAATCAAAGAAAACTGCTGCAATGCCAGCAGAACTAAACAGATTGCATTGAATAGAACGCTATAGTAATAAGTCAGTAAATACATTCACAAATGAAATTCAGTTCACACGTGCTCAGTCAATCCTCAAAATGCCCTCTAGAAGAGAACAGTCTTCACTACCTTCAAGGAGGCCATCATTGAGAGGGGCAGCCTAATTTCTGGGGTTGGGCTATTCCAGAGAATGGGATCCATGATGGAAAAACAGCATTTTGGGGCTCCTACCCTCCTCACGCACAAAAATGTATAGCTTCCTAACTTTTTTCAATAATATTACTTATCCAAAGGTACAAGTAGTCCTTGTTTAGTGACTGCCTTGTTTAGCAACCATTTGCAGTTATGACAGTGATGAAAAAGTAACTTTATGACCAGTCCTTGCATTTATGACCTTCGCAGGTCTGTAAAGCAAAGCAAAGCTGAAGGAAGATCGGAAGCACAGCTGAGTTTCACTTAGCAACTGCTTTGCTTAATGACCGAGTTGCTGGTCCCAGTTGTGGTCGCTGAATAGGAACTACCTGTACTGGATTTCTTGAGGGCTTGTTTGAGGGATTCTAGTCTGGTAGATGAAGGCTACTAGGAGGTGCAGGGCTGGAAGGCTTCTGTACATGACAGGGACTTTGCTGCCTTAGACACTTGTTCAGCCACAGGCATGGCAACCCCACACAGCCACCAGTCTTGGATGCTTCGCACCTCTCTGCCAATCCCCCGATTTATCAGTTGCAGTGACTTCTCTCCACACACCTTGGACTGAGAGAGGAGGGTGTCCAGCGGCTAGTCAGTTTCTGTTATTCTGCATTATAGGACTTACCTAAATGCCCTTCTGGTGGATATTTTTAATTTCGGATTATTTTATTTTATTGCGCTTTTGAGTCTGTCTTGACTCCTGGCAACTGCCTGGAGAAGTGCCTGCAGTTTTCTTGGCAACATTTCTTGGAAGTGGTTTGCCATTGCCTCCTTTCCAGGGCTGAGAGAGGGGGACTGGCCCAAGGTCCCCCAGCTGGCTTTGTGCCTAAGGTGGGACTAGAACTCAGGGTCCCCCGGTTTCTCGCCTGGTGCCTTCATCATCACACCAGACCGGCTCTCTAGTTTAATTTAGGAGATGACGAAGTATGGGCCTGGGGGAGGCCACACAAACCAGCCTGGAGAAGCTCAGGCAGAGTCCCAAAGCCAGACTTTTCCCATGATTGCAGTAGTGCCCTGATCGGTGAAGTTTTTCTCCACTGGCTGGGGACACACTGAAAGGGAGGAGAAACTGAATCACCTTGCCCCCAGTGAGCGGCGCACTCAGGCTTCAGAACACCACCAAGTGGCAGTGACTTGGAAGCAATGCAACAGGGACAGGGAAGGGATTGGCCACAGGGATGGTTCTGCCTCGTTGTTTCATGCTGACTCAAGGAGGGGTGGGTAGCGCTTTGTAATAGGGAAAGGCCCTTAGATTGACCCGAAGGCCTGTAGTAGGGCGTTTGGAATGGAAATGAATTCTTGAGGGATTCATTTACCACAAGAGGAGAGGTATGGGGTTTTCACTATGTGTTCCATGCATGGAGCAGGCCACATGTAGATTGGATGCTGCTGTGCCCAAAGTCCAGCCATGCTGCTGCTCACACCAAGCAATGTTTCAATCTCACCCTTCAAATCCAGAAGCAGGATCTGCTCGTAAGTCTCACAGATGGTTAGGAAGAAGTTGTTACTCAAAGGTGGAGTAACTCTCTATTACTCCTGTCTCCTGCCATTACTCCTTTCTCCTATATGGATAGGCCTTCTTTGTAGCAATTCCTTTTGTGGAATGAAAGAACGGAGCACAGAACTAAGGCTTTTGTTCTGCGCGCCATGCCTAGAAATGTTGCAGTGGCATGGAAGTCTTCCTTCATGGTCTGCAAGACCGTTTGACATTCTTCCACAAGAGCCCTGCTAAATCAGATCAAAGGTCTGCAGGTAGTCCTCGACTTAGGACCATTCGGTGACTGTTCCAAGTTACGATGGCACTGGGAAAAGTGACTTGCAACTGGTCCTCACACTTATGACCGTTGCAGCGTCCCTGTGGTCACGTGATCATAATTTGGGTGCTTGGCAACCATCACACATTTATGATGGTTGCAGTGTCCTGTGGTCACATGATCACCATTTGCAACCTTCCCAGCCGGCTTCCAACAAGCAAAGTCAATGGGGAAGCCGGCAGGGAAGGTCGCAAGTCGTGGTCACATGATGTCTTGTTTAACAATCCCGGCAAAGAAGGTAGTCAGATTGGGTGTGGTCACGTGATACCTCACTTAACGACCACACCACTTAATGACAAATTTTCTGGTCCCTGTTGTGGTCATAAGTCAAGGACTACCTGTATCTAGTCCAGCTTCCAGTTGTCCATTCTGGCCAGGTAGGCGGTTTGGAGAAAAGCCTTTGTCCTATTCCTTCATTGCTTCTTTGCAACTAGTATCCGTCTTCAGTGAATAGGTAGCTACTGAGATCCGTCACTTCAGGAATTTCGCTACCCTTTTTTGGGAGCTGGCGCTGGTGCTTTGCCAGAGTGCTGTGAACTCTGCCTTTACTGGGGGTGAGTAATCTGGGTCTCACAGGCCACAAATGGCCTGCAGCATCCCTTTTAGGGTTCCTCCCCTCAACAAGCTCATGCCGCCAAAAGTCAGCAGCAAAATGACTGAATGTGGGAAATACAATTTCGGCTCCTATTTTCCAGGTTTGGGACAGTCTTAAGGCTGAGCGTGGGAGTGGTTTGCCTCTTGGAGGCCTCCTGTTCCCACCTGAGGCCTTAACATCTTCCCCAAAGGCCCAAAAATGAATGGTCCGAGAGGGATTGTCCAGGTTTAGTGGTAGGGTTTAGGGAATGGGAATAGGAGCAGTTTACCTCTAGGCCCCAAATTTTCAGCCATGTCTCTTCTGGTAAATTCATAGTACCCTCCTGTGGCCCTTCAGAAGACTGAGAGGCCCTCGATTGCTCAAACATTGGTTCACACTACAGGAAAATAAGATAAACACTCTTCGCATTTCAGGATTGAATACCGTCCAAATTGTTCCTCATTTTTGGATGGATGCAGCAGGAGATTAAGTATTGATTTTTCATGCAGGAGGTTTCTGCAAAGTGGGAATACACAATGCCTCTGGAGGAGCAATGGCAGCTGCTTGATTTACTAATCCAGAGGAAAGACGCTCGGAGCTGAAGCAGGAGGAAAAGACGGGCTTAAGGTCCTGGGGAAAAGGAGGGTGGCCCATCGTTTGGCCAGAAAGATAGCCTAAAAATATTTGTGATTAATAATCCTACGACACAGAGTAATGCTTACATCCAGGAAAGGAATGGCCCCTGGGCACTACAGTGAAAGAACCATGTAAAAATGCCCTCTCAAGGTACAATGGCATTTAGGCATCGCTCACTAATGCAACCAAGAGTGTCAAGCACTATAAACAGCAGTTGGTTTGACACTGAGTGATTTCCTTCTGTGGGGAACGGAAAGTGCATCATTTAGCCGACAGACTGCCGAGTGCCAAACCTGCCCTGGAAAGCCACAGGGACTCTGCGCTAAGCACACCGACCTTCGCTCAGCAGCCTTTGCAATGCGTGTGCCTTCTCTCCCCAGGGCTTGCGGGTATCTTGCACATACATCACTTGCACATATTATAATTACTTTAGTATAATGGAACTCTGCTAGCATGCCTAACATCCTCTAAGGAATGCTGCAATGTGGAGGACGTGGAAGAAGAAAAGCCCATGGCTTATCCTGGGTGGATCCTCTGATTCTCACAATCACACCAAAGTGAATCCATGGTCGCAACACTCAGCATCTCAGCCATCTAGACTTAGAGTTGTTGCTCGGAATAATCCAGGGACTAGTCCTTAACTCTGGGACGGGAACGCAGACTGCCTGAGAAATTCTCAGCAGATGAGAAGCTGGGCAGAATTTCCAGGGAGGAGGAGGCTGCAATGCTGCCTGTAGCCTCCCTGCTAAAGATGGCAGAAGCCAAGTCAAATACCCCAGAACAGGCAGGCAGGCATGTTGGTTTGCTTAGCTTGCATATTTCAGCATCCTGGAGCTTGTAAGTAGAGAATGAACTTTTATATCATTACAACTTTTTTTTTACTAGGCATAGTATCAAAAGCCCCACTCACAGGATTTAACAGTCTGTGGGAATGACCTTGGGAGACAGGAGGAAGAACCGCAGGCTAGGCAATGTTCGGACAAGTGGCAGCTGAGTCCGCAGAAGGAATGAGGGTGTGACAGTGTCTCAGAAGGGACCCTCCCTAGTTTCTTGGACTGCAAAGGCGAGGGGGCAGAGAGGTTCTTTCAGACTTGCAAGAGTGTTGTCAGCCTTGTGAGGTAGTCCAGACAAGAAGCACAGCCAGAAGTACTAAGTTTATTGTAATGTTATCATAACAGAATCTTACAAGTCTGAAAGCACCTCTCTCCCCACTCGCCTTTACAGCCCAAGAAACTAGGGAGGGTCCCTTCTGAGACGTTTGCCACAGTCCCATTCATTCTGCAGGCTCAGCTGCCCCTTATCTGACCATTGCCTAGTCTGCAGCTCTTCCTCCTGTCTCCCAAGGTCATTCCCACATACCATTACACAGGGTCCTTGGCACAGGTTAGAAACTTCCAGGAGATTATGATGTTGCATGAAAATTGCTTGAATGGTGGCAAAGCCTTCAGATGGCTGGTTGTCTCTAACTCCATGGCCCCCTCTGTCTTCTCATCTAAAGTCTTTGTGTTCACATGTTTCCTAGGCCTGCATAAGTGATGAGACCCAGCGACTGGACAGGCGGAAAGCATCCATCCACAACTGAAAAGCCAAAAGTTCAGCCAGTGGCAGCCAAGGAATGGGAGATGCCTTCCGCTTTAAAGAGCACGTCTCCGCGGGATCACCGTCCTATACTTGGCCCTTCCAGCCAGCTTGCTGTCTTGCTGGCACCTACTCAGACAATGCCTCATTAGTGGATTTGTAGGTTTTGTTATTAATGAATGAAATGGAAAGATTATTTCCTTCTTCCTCTCCCACCCCCACCCTCCCCCTGTCTTCACTCCGTTGAGAGTATGAAGAGAACATTTGGAAAATACATATTTGACTCTTCTGTACGAAAATGAAATGCACCACCTCCGGGTATTTCGAAGCATAAACTTTGTTATGATCAGTGGACTGATTCCCGCTCCCCCTCAACCCCCACCTACCCTGAACAATCTCACTTTGTAGTTTCCATTAACAGACAAGCTGTTAATTAAAAGTATCTGTTCCTGGGAATTTTTCTAAGTGTCATAGAAAAAGGATCTGGAACAGCCCAATCCTTAAATTCACCACTTGCTCTCTTTTTACCATCAAGTACCACTAACTAATTTTCAGTTAGGACAATTAAAATTGGTTGGAAGCTTCCCTGGCTTCTAGGCAAGCAAAAAAGTGCCATTAAAGCCATAGATGAGGTGCCAGATTTATCTCCAATCCATTGAGAAGGTGTCCTGACTCGATCATCGTCATTTATTGCATTTTTATTTAAAAGAAATAGGCATTAGTTGAATAATCAAAACCAAAGGCTTCAGATACGATCATCTAGGGGAAGAATTAAGCTTGCGCACAAGACTATGACACTTGGTATACAGAAGGCTGTGTAAGTGTTGGACTAGCAGCATCTCTACCACCTTTTAATTGGAGATGCCAGAAAATGAACCTGGGTCCTGTGTAGCCCAATTGCAGATACGCTAGCACTGGTATGACAGAACTGCAGTTTTTCATAGTGTGTATTGCAGTGAACCTTTAAGGATGAAGGTTGAGGAGGAGGAGTAAGGGAAAATGCAGAAGTGGCACATTGTTTGTAATGGTAGTGTTAGCAAAGACACCCATGAGTTGAGCTTGACTCTTTTACGTCATCATGGACCCAACTGCGTAGTTTTCTTGGCCACAATTCTGAAGTGCTTCATCAATGCCTTCTTTCAGTATGTTCTGTTGACTTCCTACTTGAGCGTACAGCCCTGGTACTCCTCGGTGGTTTCCCATCCAAGTCTTAACCGGGGATGATCTGGCTCAGTTTCCAAGTCCAAACAAGGTCAGCTAGATGCTGCTATCTGTTGAGATACAATCTTCATTTTACCAGCAATATATATCAGCATCTAGGATGTGGAACCTATGGTCAATTGTGTAACACAGAGTGGTACAAGCTAAGATTTCAACCATCGAGTTCTTCCACAACCACAGTCCCCTGCCACATCGTGCATCAGTCCACAGCAGTGAGCACTGTGGGACTCTATTCCCCCTGTCGTCACCATATTTTTCCTCTCTTTTCTTTTTTTTAACTTCTACCATCCCAGGTGTTTTCTCCCAATCCTTTTGATATCTCCTTCTTCTGTGTGCATAAAGTTTTGACTATGTATGTAACAACATTGCCTGAATAGTACAAATAGGGAAACCAATACATTTGATGCATTCTTTGTATCTTTGGATCACCATATTTGGATCTGAGCAAAAGGAAAGGAAAGTTCTGCATCAGAAGACGGGATGTATACCCTCTACATATTGGACACCTTCCCCAATATGCTGCTGCCTTCCAAACTATGACCAAGCTGATTCAAAATTATGGGAGTTACAGCCTAGCACATGTGGAGAATATCAAGTTGGGGAAGCTGTAATAAGATCCATAAACCTGATTACCATCTCAAAGGTTCTGTATTGGATCCAGCCTTGAAAGCAATTTTTAGATAGCTCTCTCAGAAGACCTAACCAGCTTGATTTGCACAGCAGTATAAAATTATCGTATGGTTTGACATGTAAGATGATGGTCGTTTTTCTAACTTATATTAGATCTTTGTGGGGTTTTGTGGTTCATGGCAAATCTCTAAAGCCTTTATGGCTAGGTAATGCCCAATAACATTCTTTATCTGATTTTCTTCTCCACTTATATAACATTATTAAACAAATGCATTGAAGTTACCTGTATAGCAATGGCTGTTATCTTCCATGTTGTACCACTGACCTCTGATTGGTGGAGAAAAGCAGTTGGGATATTTTCTTGTCTTCACGTCCTACTTGGGACCTTCCTAAAGGTTGTCTGCCATTAGTGATTAGATGCTGGTCCTTTGGTTTCAGCTGGCAACACACTTTCCATATTCATATTCTAATACGTATTGATGATTCTGAAGCCATAGTTGACATGTAGGTCTAAATGCTTAATGTAACCAAGAGCCAAAGCATCACCATTTTTCCTCCTTTAGTATAACTCACCCTGGTCTATACCCCATCATTTCTATTCACCCTCACCCAGCCCACTCCCAGCTCATAGTCTTCTCTAACCTTTCCAGCTACCAAAATCTTGTCTGACCCTTCCTTTTGGATTACGTATTCATTCACAAGGTAAGAATTGGACATTTTTGGTTGCCCCAAATGTGTGGACTGCTGGAGAATTCTGGGAGTTGAAGTCCACACATCTCAAACATGCCGAGGTTGAAAAACACTGCAGTCGACTACAGTACAAGATAGATTCTCTTCTGTCTACTATCAGCCTAGAGTTTTCCAGCTTTCCAGTGTAGTCCAGTGGGGAGCTTGTTGGACTAGAACTGGGGAGACCCAGAATCAAGTCCAACCTCAGCCCCAGAAGCTCTCTAGAAGACTTTAGTTCAGTCCCTCTCTCTTCACCCAATTCCCTCACAGGGTTGTTGTTGTGGGGTTAAAAGGGAAGGGAGATCTTCATGTGAGCCATCCTGAGCTCCTGGAAGAAAGGCAGAACATACTCAACATACATTCTTTCAGCTCAGCCTACCTCATGGTACATTCCCATGAACAAAAAGCAGGATGTAAATCTAAGAAATAAAATGCAATGATCAGATACAGTTAGAAGTACAGTAAATGCTTATTTTTCCTCAAATTCTGCACGGGTGCATATGCCAAGCCTCACTGACATATTTTATTATATTGCCCCCTGAAAACTAATCCTCAATTGCTCTTTCCTTCCAGAGCACGGTTCCTGGGAATGAGGAAGCATTCTAGGTCTGGATGGGGCAAACAGGAGAAATGTTCCCTGTAGAGAATATTCCCATTAATCATGTGGCTTTGGGGCCGGTGGCTTCACAGCAGGAAAGCCTCTGTGTGTGTATTTACATGCACAACCTCAAAACCACTCACTGTCTGAATGCGGGTGGGAATACTTCATTCCATATTCCAGGAGAATTCCTGGGAGATAGGATGCTTGACTTGTAATGCAGCCAAGAATTACAAACTGGACCAGTTTACACTGGGAACTAGGTAATTGCAAACTTGAGCCAAAGCACTAATGGGAAGGACGATAGACCCTTTGGCTTCTTTTGAACTAAACAGAAATATTTTGGGGATGTATGTTTTGGATCCTGGCCAAGAAAACGAATAATTACGAATTACAAACTACAATCTGGGTCTCATTGTGAGGGTTGGAGAGAGAGGTTGAGCTGGCTTTTCTGGATCCCCAAGCCCCCTCCAAGCACAAGTATGGAAATTGGCAGCAGAGTTTCTCTCCACAGTGAGGCAGGAAACATGACAATTGTAGTATAAATATAATGGTCAGTTTCTCGGCTGATGAAGATTCGGGAGATTGGGTTAGGAGTCAACTACAAAATTCTCTGTTATCCATGAAAAAACCCTGCCACCTCGCTAGATTATAGGAAAGAGGTCAGAAAGACAGTTGGGGAATTTCCACTCTTACATACTTTGGATAGATCAGTGTTTTTAAGATGTGTGGACTTCAACTCCCAGAATTGAAGAGCTGGCTGGGGAATTCTGGGAGTTGAAGTCCACACATCTTAAAGTTGCCAAGGTTGAGAAACACTGGGATAGATTGATCCTAGATGGGAAATAGTTCAGGGGCTTGAATTTTTGTAACCCCCAAGCTTATCATCTTTATCATTTTTTATTTTAATCCATTCAATTGTGGCCGATTCTCGGGGACTGCCTGGACAAGTCCGTGCAGTTTTCTTGGCAAGGTTCGTTGGAAGTGGTTTGCCATTGCCTCCTTCCTAGGGCTGAGAGAGTGCGACTGGCCCAAGGTCCCCCAGCTGGTTTTGTGCCCAAGGCAGGACTAGAACTCCCAGCCTCCCAGCCTCTAGCCTGATGCCTTAACCATTACACCAATCTGGCTCTCACATCATCTTTATAAAACTTGCGAAAAGGAACTCTGAGAATTGTGCTTGGAAAAGACTCATGTTGGTTTTAGGAGCTGCCAAAAGCTTAACAGTAAAGTCAGAAGATATTTAAAATGGTTCTTTAAGTGATCCAAAAATAGGCAAAAGAAGAACTTTTGGACATATGCCTCCATGTACTACCTACAGTATCTCTGCTCCTCTGTAATGTAGGTTTCCCCTGCCTGAATTGTTAAGTGTGGCCCCCAGGACCACAAGATTACTGTGAGTAAACACTAGGGTTTTCATTTTTGGCGGGGCACAACAGTGCCTGAGGTGTCTGCAGAGAGGACAAAAAAGTCAAGACTACAACCATGTGATTGAAGCCTTGCCCTTTTTTTGCAGGCGTCAAGACAGAGGTAGGGCTTTGATCACATGGTTGTGGCCTCCATCTTGACTTTTCTGACACCTGTGGACACTCCTGACAGTGCCCTTAAAGCATTTGGTAAGTTGATCCCGTGTTAAGAGGCCTAAATAAACCATATTCAGCATTTTTATTCCCCATAGATGCTAGTCTCCCGAGATCCAATTTCTAGAGTAATGCAGTCCAGGTCTTCAGAAAGTGAGCATCTTCCTTGATTGAGTAAAACAACAATCAGTTCCCCCAAAGAAACGGAAGGAAGGAAGGAAGGAAGGAAGGAAGGAAGGAAGGAAGGAAGGAAGGAAGGAAGGAAGGAAGGAAGGAAGGAAGGAAGGAAGGACAAAAAAGGCCTATCAAAATTCATACAGCAGTTCCAGATGTTCTCTCTCCAAATATTCTCCCTGTAATAAACTCTGAAGTTTTCAAATCCAACAGTTTATTCAAAGAAGTAATAGGGAACTAGTTTAGCTGAGCTCTTTAAAGGTTAGCTGAAATGTTACCTAATCACTACCTTCCTTTATTTCCCATATATTTCCTTTTTTCAATCAATTCCCTTTTTAATGAAGAGATTTGGCTTCAATGCTTTAATCATGTCGTTTCTTATTAAAATCGTCCCCCCAAGTGCTTGATTGCTCTCTTTTGCGTTTCAGGATTAGCAGGAGGCTTGGTCAAGTTTGGTGCCTTCAGGCTTGTGCAGGAGGATCCAAAGCACCCTCTCCTTAATTCTGTTAGGACTGGGCTGAAGGCAGAAGTCTTTGGAAGGAGAACTAGGAACTCTAGGGTGTGCCACAAGGCTCAGCCTTACTGGTGGCAGCCTATAATTATCTTTTTCCTGGGGAACCCTTGGGAGAGGACATCTGCCAACGAAGTGTTCACACTATTCTTTCTGGTTTGTGACGGTCACTTAACCCTACAGAAACCAATGGAAGGGACTTGTCATTTTCATGCAGCCCACCAGTATACAAATCTCAGTAGAAAAATATATATTTAGTATCCTCCAGTATTTTCCTTCTATTTAGAGCACCCATTCTGTGTTAGGCCAAGCAGTAGGATATCTTAGGAACAGATACATTGCTAAAGAAAGAAATCTGAACTGTAATCGAAAGACCAGCTAAAATAAACATCTGAAGTACAATCAGCAAAATGTCTATTTGAAATAAAAATAGGGCTCAAATTACTCTTTTCCAGGCTGGGTCTGGCCTCTTTGCCGTCTTTGGTGGATTATATGCTGTTATATTTTAGCAATTCTTCTGCACGGATAATGACCCAATGACTATTAGGAGAACAGATACCTCTGGAAAGTGGATTTGCAGAAGATCACTTTAAATACCATGGGTTGAACATGTACAAAATAAGCTGGTTCTCCAAAGCAGGGGAGCAGATAAATTGCACATGCCATCAGAAAGGAATTTGGCATTCTTAGGACACATGATATGCATTGAGAAACATCAACCACGTTATACAAGGAAGAATCCAGGAGAAATGCAGTGCTGGAAGACAATGCACATTCTAAATGAAAAATCTGCACGCATTTGGCCCAAAATATATTGTCCTTCTTTTGGACTCTAACATCAAAAGAACAAATACCACTGTTGGTAACCAGGCTCTGGAAGAAGATGGCATTGAAAGAAGCAACTGTAAGCTGGGATAAACTTATCTGTTAATACACCATTAGATGGCTTGTTTAAATGTTCTCTCTCACACAACTGAGGGATGTGTAGGATCCCCCGGGGATCTGTCTTAGCACCTGTGCTTTTTAACAGACTTATACATGATCTGGAATCAAGCATGGCTAGTGGAATAGTGAAATTCGTTGATGACACTAAATTATTCACAGTGGTAAAAACAACAAGGGATTGCGGAGAGCTCCAAAGGATTTCTGCACATTTAAGGGAGAGGGTGTCAAAACTCTAGATGACATTCAATGTGAGCAAGTGTAAAGTGATGCACTTTGGTGCCAAAAATCCTAACTACTCATACAAAGTGACGGGATCAGAGCGAGCGGTGGCTGATGAGGAAAGGAATCTCAGCGTAATGGTAAACAGTTCAATGAAGATGTCGATACAGTGTGCATCCACTGAAGAAAAGGCCAACAGCATGTTAGGGATAATAGGAAATGGTACTGAAAATAGAGATGCCACTGTAATCATAATGCCCTTATATAAATCAATGGTGCGACCACATCTGGAACACTGTGTGCAGTTCTGGTTGCCCCACCTCAAAAGGGATCTAGTGGAGCTAGAGAAGGTTCAGAGGAGAGCAGCTAGATGGTCAAGGGTCAGGAGCAACCAGGAAAGATTGTGACATCTGGGGCTTTTTAGTGTAAAAAGGATGCGAAAGAGAGGGGACAAGATGGAGGTCTACAGAATTAACTAGGGTGTGGATCAAGTAGAAAAGGAGAAGCTATTTTCCCTTTCCTAAAATACCAGAACCAGAAGTTACCCAATGAAATTGAGTCCTGGAAGAATCAGGACCAACAAAAGGAAATTATTTTTTTTACACATCGTGTAATTCAACTTTGGAGCTGACTACCCCGAGATGTAGTGCTGGCTGCCAGCTTGGCTGGCTTCAAAAAAGGGTTGGACTAATTCATGGAAGTCCTGGGGATCTGTGACTATTAGCCTTGATGGCAGTGGGACTGCTTCTGAAGGTCCTCTGCTGGGGGACTGGTGGGCTTCCTTGGGCAGTTGGCTGGCCCCCAGGAGAGCAGACTGCTGGATGGCTCCTGTTCTTCTTTCCTGACAGGTGGGGCCAACATTACCCCTCTCCTTTGGGGAAAGGAGATGATGCTTAGCTCAACATGAACCAAAGAATAAGACTGAGGACAGGGTGGGTAAAAGAAGTGCAACTCCTCGCCTAGGAGAAAACCAGATAGGCAACTGAATCAAGCAACATTGATAGCCATCCATATTGTATTAAGCCAAGGATTGTTTTAATTGTGATCGGTTGAATTAGTTCCAAGGGCTGGATGCAAAGAACATACTAAGCCAAAACCAAACAATCAACATGTGAACCAGCTCTGGTGTCCTTCACTAACTTTGACCATCAGAAGGACAACTTCAGAAAACAAAGCATTCATTATGCAATATTGTTATTTCTGCTTCAGGTTTTTCGGTGAGATAAAAGTACTACAGGGGGAGGAACAGCCAAAGGAATATAGCAGTAAGAAGGTGTTTCTTTAGTGCAAGGCTATATGTTAATCATTTGCTTAAAGAAAATGAGAATGCATAAGAGAGTCCTTTATTCTGAAAGAAAAGTTATTGCAAATATATATTCCTAGTCTGGATCAAGATGCTTACCCATTTCCCTTCACAATTCAGATTTCATAGGCAAAATTACAGCTGGAGATAGTTTTGGTTGAGGATGAGCATGGTAACCTAATCCCCTTTTTAGGGCAGACTCTCATGGTGACCTTACAGACATGTTCATGTACTTTTCTTGCAAAGGTATAGAAGCAGTGTGGTTCTGCCTTCTGGATTTTTCTGACTTTCCATCTAACCAGTGGTGCAAAAGCCAGTGTTCCTTTTACACTTTTGAAGGAGTTATTTATGTGTACAATTTAGCACACTAGGGACCAGGCAAGGGCCTTAGAGGAACAATTCAGAGTCAAATCATGAGTGCTAAAAATACCTTTATCTGACTTAGCTTTTGATCATCTTAGTGCATGACCAAGGAAAGGTATAGCAGGAATGAGTTCAAACCTGGGATGACCTGAGCAGGGGTGCCCACATAGTATGGTCAAAAAAGTCAAGATGGCAGCTGCAACAGTGCAATTGAAGCTTTGCCCTGTTTTCTTATGTGACCCCTCTGCAACAGCACTGGGGAAAGCCAAAAGCAGAATGAGCAAAGCATACCTATTTTAACTCAGATTTGTGCATTAGGTGTTCATAAAGACTTCCCTCCAGCTGATTCCTTCTGGATTACCCTGGCAGCCACAGCCAAAAAGCCACAAGCTGAACTCAATTTGGCTTTCAGCTACTGACTACCTCCAAATCTTAATTTGTAAAAAAATGAGTTGTGTTTATTCAAAAACAAGCATGAGCAGCACCCAAGAGGGGGGAAAAAATAACCCGTCTCTTCAAAAAACATGCTGATCCACTGATTGTGATGAACATCAAGATGGCAGTCGACTAACTGACCTCCAGCAAACCTATCTCCTATAGGTTAAGTCCTGTATTTCATACAAAATGCCAAAGCAAAAGCAAGGAAAATGGCTTTCCAAAACAGAAAAGCAGCTTCACTGGCTATTTCTGCTGAGTGACCCTGCTGCTCCATTTTGAACCATCTGAAGCGTGGTTGGTCTTCTTAGGCAATCCTTTGTGGAAGACGCTGCGGTAGCTTCATCTGGTCCCTCCACCAGGCAGATAAGCGGCACCACATCGGCACCATACTGGCAATTCATTTACTGATGCAGAGAGACCTTTTTGTAGAACTGCAGAGCGCTGCAAACAAGCAACTCTTAATCTCTCCCCTACGGGCACTCACTTCTGGAGGTTCAGACTTTAGGAAGAAATATTGCTCGCTATTTCTTTCGGAGTTTAACATTGGGGGCAAGTTGCAGTTTTGATGAACTGTAAATAGCCTTCAGAGCACTCTTCAAAGTGCAAGTGGAGACGCAATTTAAATTCTAAAGGCTGAGGGATCTAGAGCAATTCTGTATTTTAACGGCTCTTCTGCGCAGTGTTGAACTGGAAAAACTTTTTCTTCCGTCAAGCCTTATTGCTAGGTTGACTCTGCCCTCCAGTGGAAAACACTGAATATGTTTCTCCAGCGATTTTTGCACGCCTTCTCTCCTATCCACTCAACCACCACACACAAATAACTACCATTAGAACAGGCTGTACGCATGCAAAAAGGAGGCCCTGCTGCGGGTGTTCTACGGGGTATGAAAAAAACAAGTCAAGACGGCGGCCATGATGGTGAGACCAAACCCCGCCTGGTTTTTGAGTCGCATGTAAGACCACACCGTCGTGACTGCTCTCTTGACATTTCTGACTACAGCCTATAGATACACTTGTCCTACCATGTAAAAAAAGCTGAGAACTATTGCATTTCTCTATGACTACTGCAGGTAGATACCCAGAGCCCCATTTGCAGAATATTTGTAATATGGGCTAAAGTAAATTTTTCTTAAGTCCATACTTTAACTGACAGCTCAGCTTTCTCTTCTCTGGGAAGAAGTGATGATTGCCGTAAATAAATCCAGTAAGAACATCACAGTGAAGCAGCTGGAAACTTTTATAGCCACCATAAAGAGAAGAGTGGCCAGACCTTTGCCCAAACATCTTCCCTTCTACTGACCACTATTTTTAGCGGTGGACTCAAAGCCGCACAACTTAAGCGGTTGTGAAAATAAGGTCTCTGAGCAGCAAAAAAAACTTCAAGGCTGCCCGATGAATCTTCTCAGAGACTCTGTTTACACAACACAGATTGTTCATTGAATAATCCATTCTCCAGATTCATACAAATACATTAAGTAAGCTAACCAGAGGTTGGATTTGTACAGCATGCTAAGCAACCAAAGAATAAATAAGTCCTAACTGAGGTTATGAAAGCAGCTGCTTGGTTTTCAACTGGCCTGGTGGAGCGTATTGTGTAAACACAATGAAGGAGACCTTTGCTGAGGTACGGCAAACAGGAATTGTACTTGTGTTACTCCAACATGTAAATACTTACGGACTGAAAAGCTCTTTGTAGAGATCAGAAGCCTGAAGAAACTACAGACCTGTGTTCATTTCACAAAAATTACCGAAAGCTACTGAAGAACACCTGTTCCCCATTTAAAGCAATTATTGTTGTTATACTCCACACAAGAGTATTCTTACATAAGAAAAAATAAATTCTGTGCGCTTTTTGTACTATTCCCCATGTTGCCATTAATCAGTGTTTTAAACTTTACTTTGTATAGTGAAACCATTAGGAAAGTCACGAGACAAAATCTTGCAGTGACAAGAACCTTAAAAGAGCTTTTAGAGAAAGTCTCAGCAAGTGGTGGCACCTGGCCAATAGTGTCAGGATAGAAAGCTAAGCAGGCTTGAGCCCTGGTAGGAATCCAGGGTTGTGACTGAGACTGGAAGTGAAAAAAAATCCCAGAAGAATGGGAATTTTTTTTTTTTTTTGATTACTGGTACTTCTGTGCTGCTCTTCCAGCAAACAGTTCCAAGCGGCAAATGGCAAATCCATATGCTGCCAATAAATCCATGGAGCTACCATCAGATGCGAAGCTCAATTGGAGGGAGACTTGACCTTCAGCAGGTGCAGCATCTAGGTGGCCCTGCCTGATACGGGGAAATTTTTAAGCAAGGCATTGGGATGGGAAATCTCCAGGGCTGTAGATTTGACTGAGAAATTAAACAAAAAACCTGGGAGAAGGCAGTTGCAAATCACTTTTCCATAGGGTTCCCAAGACAGCCAAATACCAAGAAAGTCAAATGCTAAGAAATCCTATAGATTCACCAAGAATGAAGTTTGACTTAATGGCTTTAGTACTACTACTACATGTCCTGTATGACCCAGCGTGCTTCAAGTCCCATTGATTAAGCAATGTCAACTGGTGGGAACCAAGAACCAGGCCTCCTCCATTGCAGTGCCTGCCTTCTGGAATAACAGCCCCCCCCCCGATATTCAAATGGCCCCCACCCTAATATTATTTAGATGATCCCTTAACCCTCTTTTCCCAGGCCTTGGGCTAGGGTAGGTGGCGGGCCGCTTGTGGGTTGTCCGATCTATGAGATGGTGGTGGTTCTTCTCCAGATGTTATTCTTGCATTGTGTGGATTGTTTTATTTTACATTTTGTATACCGTGTACTGCCCAGAGCCATAATGGAGTCAGGTGGTTTATAAATTTAATGCAATAAAAATAAATAAAACATTACTTACAGAAATTGTTAGAAATGATTCCAGAAAGGTTGACTGTTTTATTCTCCTTAAAGAAAAACATTGCAAGTCAACACACACACACACACACCACTCAAAATTGTCTGCTTTAACACCTTACACAAGTAAGAATTGGGAGTAGAGTTTTGAAATATGCTTTAAATAACTCTCCCTAGAAGCTGCCAGTCTGTCGACACGACAAACCTTTGGAATATCTTTCATCTTTGATATTATTGAAATAGAAGGTCTCAAAGAAGCTACAATCCAGAAGTTCAGCAAGGCCATTTGGGAACGCAGGATGCCGAGGAGGGAAGTGAGCCTTTTTGGAAATGGGCAGCCTACCAGCAAAGTCAAACAAATAAATAAAGGATCCCAGTATTTACTCAAGTCCTTGTCTGATTCCTGCTCCCTCTCATGCGGAGTCTTCCTGGGCCAAAAGAGTTCATCAAGAGGAAGGATTAGCGGCTGAAGATTCTGAAAAGGCAAGAAGTTTCCTTGTGACGTGTTTGCCTGTTATTTCTCAACCGTGCCTTGCAATTGGGAGGAATGAACAGGCAGCTCATAATTTGTCTGTAACACTTCTGCCCAGTTTTTCAGTTGCTATCCCACCATCAAGACAAGGTGATATAGCAACGAAGTCTTCACAAGTGTTTGAATGTGGGAGTCTCCTGGGTGAAACCTATCAATCTCATTCAAAGCACCATGGGCTAGCCTGGTGGGCAGAAGTAGACTATGGCAGCCCTCTCTGAGCTACCCAACTAAGTGCCAAACAGTAACAGAAGGGAAAGATGAAGGAAGCTGCTCTCTGCCATGGCCCTCAGGTATAGCATTATCAGGCCATGAAAGCCTGCATTAAGTACTACTTATTAGAGGACGCACTGCTTTATACCAGTAGAAGGAACACAGACCAAAATACCTTTGTTCAACTTTAAGGTAGCCCCATATCAGCTGAACCCTGTAAGAATCTATCACTATTTAGCTTCCCCGCCTGCTTTATATGTTTGGAGACTGCCAATCTCTCTTTTGTTACGGGTTCAATGCTTTACCTACCTTTCAAGTCAGGACAAGAATGTCTTCACGCTGTCCCGAATGACCCCTCTGCAGATGGGGCAGCGGCTCAGATTAGGAGCACATTCAGCACACACCACTAAGTGGCCACATGGTACCAGCACAATGGACACATCTTTGTCCATGCACACCTTGCACATCCGTTCCTCCTGAAGCCGGCGCAGCTTCTCTTCCATGCTCATGGCAGATGCTGAAGAGAGGGAGGAGACAGTTCAGAAGGCAATCCCTATAGCAAGTTGGATCGCTCTGGGCTTACAGTCCAGGAATACAAGATAGACTTGTGAAGTCTGATTGCAGTATTAATCAGCTCAAGCTTAATTTATGGGGAATACATTGGGGTATCATTTGTGCAGATAGTCAAGCAGCCACATCCCATTTTTTGTGATGGAAAGTGGTCATATGAAGCGATCATCTTGCATAAAAAATCCTAACAACTGGATTCACCAGAATAGTATATGCCAACTTTATCCATCGGATGTCATTTAGATAAGTTGGACTGCAGGTCTCGTTGCTGACCATAGGAATGATGAGAGCCATAATATACTGCAGTGTTTCCCAACCTCAGCAATGTTAAGATGTGTGGGCTTCAACTCCCAGAATTCCCCAGCCAGCACATTAAGAAGCATGAGGCTGGAAAAGGATGCTTTGCAACAGAAGAGTTATTTTATGTAAGAACAGTGCTCATTCTCATACCTCCAAGAAGAAATAAACATTAGCTATTCTAGGTACTGGAAGAAAAGAAAAGAAGGGGAAGGCCAGCATCAGGTCCCAGTTATAGAAGTAATGGGTGCACCGCTGGAGGACCTGAAGGACGAGGTTGGTTTGGAGAAAACCTATGTGGTTGATAAGAGGTGACTTGATGGCACACCGTAATTATTCTAGGTTCATACATTTAGTTTGATTTAGACTTAGGACACTTCCAGACTGTCAGGGTTTCACTCCTCAAACTCCCCAAGCAGTTTGAAAGCTATCTACAGTGGTCCTCTCTTCTGATTTGAAATGCTGAGAACATTTCTATCAAATCAGCATAGCAATTACCGCTGGCCTGGTCCTTCACTCCCATCCCACATAAAGGAAATTAAGAAAAAGAAACCCAGCTACCTGGCCCTTTACAGGTATTTTCTCCTGCTGAAGAGAAAGAAACAACGAATCAAAATACTTGTCAACATCACTCCTGCTCCTGCCTGCTTCGTTACTGAATGGAAGTAAAGCTATCAAGCAGAAAGACAAAAGTCCACTAGTTTTGTAGTGGTTTCAACTATTTTGCAGCTAAGGCAGAAATTATTTAGCTTAATTCTATAATGCAGATGACATCATGGTGACACAGGGGAGAAGAGATGCTTTCAAACTGGTCTGGAATATTCATGAGGAAGCACCCAAAGTCATGACCAATTTCAGCCATTTTTATTGTAAGTAGTAGCTAATAGGTACTAGTAGCAAGTAAGACAGCCTGTTACTCTTTCATTCGCAATTGTTCTCCACCTGCATGGATCTTTACCTGGCTCACGTGAGTGTTCTACTTCCGTTTCTCTTCTCACTCTCCAAGGATCTGGTTCTCTTTCACCAGACTCTGTATGGAGACGTGAACATGACAGAGTGCATTAGAAGACAATGCTTAGAAGGATATCTGCCTTAGTTCAAAGGAAAGGTCAATGCGTCTCAAAGACATTTGCAGAAGTTATATAAAATAACCCCCTATCAATTCAGTGTTGAAAGGATACCATCAGAACAAACTTCTGAATGCGCACTTTATGCTGAAACACTCTGGCCAGAAGCAACAGAATCAGTGGGACTCTGATTTTGGATTATTCCCTTGATTTTGGATTATTTGCACATGCATACTCAACACTTCCATCAACAGTGATTTTAATTTCTGCTGGAGGAAAACACTGCAGAGAACACAGTGACTTCTTGGAAACAATGGCGGTGGGGCACATAATGGATCATTATTCACTGTTGTATTTTTCTTTAGAAGTTTCTGTATCTGCTGTTACAGATTAAGCTGCCAAAAACTGTAGCTTAGGAAAAAATCCACATGAGACATGCGCATATTCCTCAATTAACAGCAATTTGGGCACGTTACACTGGTGGATCAAAAAGGGTTCAAAGATTTTTTAAAAATATACACTGTACAGCTGTGTAAATCACAGGTTTCCAGTATGCACATTTTCTATATCAAGCTTTGACTTTGTCTAAATCTAATACTTAAATTGTATTAAGTGGAATGTTGAGCTTGTTTATCTCGATCAAGTATTTCAGTGCAACTATTCTCTCCATTAGCTCATTTGAGATATTTATAAAATCTAACTGATCAATTCAGATTGCAAGGGGAAAGGGGGAGGCATTACCCCTGTGAGCTCTCATCCCCAGATCTCCTGCTAAGATGAAGAGGGGGCTGACCTAGTCCATGTCAGTCCATATATGCAAACACACATGCATAGTCTATGAACTGCAAGCTATCATGGCAATGCAGCCTTCAAGATTGAATAAAAGTGTAGGTAATTTCTTCCGTGTCGAACAAAAATGCCTTTGTTTTGTTTCACCAGTAAAGACAGAATTTTCCAGATCATGCTCACAGATAAACTAAATGACACAATACCAATGGAAAGCATGGAATGCAGTTGGGTCCATGGGAAAAGGTTTTAACTCACAGAGAATAGTGACTTATTAAGAGCAGAGTGACACCTCTTTGTCTATGCAAGTTTTATTGAATGGGTCTCGTTGATAATGAGAACACAAACTGATTAGAGAGACACCATGCTGGCATCTACTTACGCACTTCATACAACAAACATGCACTGGACATCCCTAGAGGGTAGCTGCTCATCTCTTGGGAGGCCTTAGATTGCCCTTGGCTTTTTAGCAGCCTTATAATCACCCCAAATGATTGAAGCCAGGATAAAAAAAAGGGCAGGGTCAGCACAACTACATTTAACTTCAAGCATACTTAAAACCGAGGTACATACAGCTGCTATGATCACTATCCTACTTTTCTGTAAGTAAGGACATAAAGCCTTATACAACTTCGGAAGGAGCTTTGTGGGCCAGACTCAAGGACTTCTTGGCCCAGAGACCCCGGTAGTACAGGTCTGCACTAGAGAGCTGATTTGGTGTTCAAAAGTTGTGGGAAGCTGGTCTCCAGGGAAGTCACAGAAAACCCGAGCACGTGAAGTGTGCTTAATGCCACACTAAGGAGCAAGACTTTGCAAGCAGATATGCACATGTGGCTTACAGAAAAGGACAAGAATGAAGAGGTGCTCTTATGATGGCCTTAACATTTATTTCTCCAAGCTTCAGCACCTCATCGTTATAGTGAGCCTATCCTGGCCCACGGTAGGGCAGTAAGCATTCTGAGCACTACAAACACACACTGTCATAACTCAGAGCAGGCGAGGGCTGGCCGTATCTCGTGTCCTCTGCCTGGCCGCTGTTTGGATCCTACATTGCCTGAAGCAAATACGGGACTTGTTTGGACGCAGTTGGATAACTAATCTCCATCGCATGGCATCCAGCCTCAGGCCCATCACCAGGGCGGGGAACAGCCCATTAAGGGGGCATTTTGCGTCATGGTGATCAGGTGTGGGAAAACTGACTCTAGGTTTCCCATCCTATCCACAAGATGGGAGTAGAGTAATGACAGGAAGCTGGTTCCCATTGCAGTTAAATAGCAAATTCTATACTATCACGCAAGCCAAACTAAGGGGGATTTATTTGCTTCTAGCTATCAATGCACTTTCCACCTTTTGGGATTGGTATTCTTGCCTAAATTCTCACAATATTCAGCCTTTCCATCTTACCTCCTTCAGATTTGAATACTGCCTCTGTGCCGTGCTTCTCAGGAATGTTCTTTCCTTGAGCCCTGATTTTGGCATACAACACTACTTGATAATAGATTATGTTGCAATTTCTTAAAGGTGAGAGAGTTATTCCTTCTATACCACTAATATACTGTTGCTGGTACTGAAAATCCACATTATAATAACAGGGTGGGCACAAGTAATCCACATGGTATCCTTACAGGGTAATTCTAAAATGTACGATCATGGGATAATGGGCAAATAGCACGGAGGTGTCCTGCTTGAGTCACAAGACATAATTGCCTGAGAGGTTAGAATTAACAGTAACTGTACCAAAATTAAGCAAGACATCAACCTCTTTTCTATAAGAGCACCTACCACAAGGGCTTTCAGAATAGTCTTCAGACCAATGCAAGTTGTCTTCCTGAAAACCAAGGCAAGGCAAGTGTCACCAAGGAGAAAACTGTATATATTTCTAATGTATACAGCCACCAAACTCAGATTCTGAATGGTGTACAGATTAAAAACAGATCTAATGACTCAAAACAAAACAAAACAGTAATGGTAAAACAGAGGGAACAGACATACTTTAACTGAAACAGATACTGCACACTAGATGGGCAACTCTCTGACCCATCCCAGGGCCTGAGGGAAATAGGGGATTTTCAGAGATTGTTTACAGCAGAGTTTCTCAACCTTGGCAACTTTCAGATGTGTGGACTTCAACCCCCAGAATCCCCTAACCAGCCATGCTGGCTGAGGGATTCTGGGAGTTGAAGTCCACACATCTGAAAGTTGCCAAGGTTGAAAACACTGGTTTAAAGGCTTGCAGATTGGGGCAGTCTGAACTTCTAGAGGGATGCTTTTCCAAAGGGCAGGTGCTGTGCCAGAGAAGACACACTCCCTAGGCCCTCTCAGATGACACTGTTTAACAAAGGGACATGAAAGGCTCCCATTCTGTCAGATCTTACAGGGATGACAGAAGTGTGAAAGACAGGCAGTCCCTGATATGATGATTTATTACATTTATATGCTGCCCGACTCCCAGTGGCTCTGGGCTAGCCAGGCCCTACGCCATAAAAGGCTTTATAGCTGACAACCAGCACCCTGAATTGCACCCAGAAGCTCACTGGTAATCAGTGCAGCTTGCATAGCATAGGTGTTACATGGGCATACCAGATGTGCCCATAACTGCTTGTGCTGTTGCATTCTGGACCAGCTTCCAAGAGGTCTTCAAGGGTAGCTCCATGTAGAGCACATTGCAGTAATCCACATGCAAGGTGACCAAGGCATGCTCCCACCCAATTCATAATCTAGATGGAGAACATCCAGCACCAGAAGAACTGTGCCCTCATAGCCACTCACTCTTCTCAGGACTGAGTTTCAGCCTATACAATCCCATCTAGACCTAAGCAGCCTCCAGGCCCTGGGACATGACCTTGACAGACTAAGGGTTAAGATATACAGGGGTTGAAATATAGATCTGAGTATCATCAGTGTACTGAAGATACCTGACCCTTTGTCATAGTGTGATATCATCCATCATATAGATATTAAATGGGAAGGGTGAGAACACTGAGCCCTGATGCACCTCACAGACTAGGAACTTTGGGCTGGACTGATTGGAACCAGCCACAGAGAAAGAGTAGAACCACTACATCACCAGCCTCCCATTCCTAAACCCCATAGCCTTTCCAGGAGAATACCAATCAATATCAAAAGCTGCTGAGGGATCAAGAACCACCAGTACAGTTGCACCAGCCCCATCCCAGCTCCACCAAAGATCAACAAGTGCACTCAATGCTTTGTCAGTACAATGTCCTAGCCTGAAACCTGACTAAAATGGGTCCAGATAATCCTCTTCTTTCAGGGCTTTTTAGAGCTGTAATCCAATCACCTTCTCAGCAATCTTATCCAAAAGGGGAAGGTTGGAGATAGGATGAAAATTGTCCAGAATTGTTGTATCCAGCAAAAGCTTCCTGAGGAAAGGGCTCACCACTGCCTGCTTCAAGGCAGGCAGAACTATTCCCTTTCCTAAGAATAAATTTACCACACCCTGGATCCAACCTCACATCACTTCCTGGGAGGCCTTAACCAATGAAGAGGAACATAAATCTAAATCACAAGTGGCTGGACTAACAGGTCCTGTTGATTTCCTCAGGTGACAAAGAGTCAGTCATTTCCTAGGTAACAAGACTGTGCCTTTGGGCCTGACCTGTCAGAGTTGATCTGAGTATCTGCCAAATGACTAGAACATTTCTCATAATGGCCCTGTCAATATTCTTGTGACCTATCCCCTCTCCACGTAAAGAATGGGTCACTTTCAACTGAGCCACTGACCAACTATCTGTGGATGGAAGAAATACATTTTGCTGTTCTTATCACCACTGTGTAATTCCTAATACGACCTCTGACATGTGTAGTCAGATTCACTCTTTGTCTTTCTCAAATGGTGCTCACAGTGTCTGTTTTGATTTTTTTTATCCCATGAAGCACAACAGAAAACCAGGGAGGCCCAAGAAATCAACAAGCCAGAAGAGGCCATATAGGAGCAATCCAATCTGAGATACTTATCACGCCTCTCTTCCAGACAGGGACGAAGCCCTTGATCAAATTGTCCACATCCACAGGAAAAAACAAAAGCTTCCTCTGGAACCCATCCAGATCATTAGTCATCCAGAATGGACCAATTAAATAGATCCTACCTCCCTACATGAAAGGGCAGCATCAGCAAGCCAAACAGAGATCTGAGCATGACAAAGGAGTGATGGCAACATCCTCCATCTTCAGATCATGTTGCAGCTGCTTGGAGAAAAAAAACAGATCTAGCATATGACCACCTGTGGGTGTTGGGCCCTCAGTAACTGGATCAAGTCTATGATTGTCATGAATCCCATACCAGACTGTATGCTACGTGAGGCCAATTAAAGGCTCCCAGCATTATCAGTCTTGGAGACTCCACTGCCAGCTCAGTGTGGATTTGAACACTTTGGGCAAGGATTTCACTGTGCAACAAGGAGGAAATAACAGCAGCCACACACCCAAGTGTTCCCTGGAGCCCAACTTTAATCACAGGGTCTCACATCCAGTTATTTGCACTGCAGAGCTTCCAAAACTTCCTGGATGACACTCCACCCTGGGATCACAGCTCGTGCCAAACCCCACTGGCCACATCTCAGAGAAAAAGAACCCCCTCCAACCCACCCAAGTCTTTGGTTATACATGCCAGGTAGGCCACCTCACCCACAATAAGGTAATGGATGAGGGGAGTCCCTGTTACATACCCATTTAACAGCATCAGGTATTATTTAACTTACAGTCATACAGAAGACACATGCACACTCACCAACATTAGATTAGATTCTTGGATGTGATTTATGAAATCTCCCCCTCTGGACTGCAGCAGAAATGCACATCTACGGAAGTCAGGGTAAAAGGGGAAGGAAGAAAAAGGTTAATTGCAAATACTGTTGGCTGCTTAGTGTCAAATTGCAACTGAGGGGTGTAAAAAGTTATCTTCCATTGGATCATCCATTAACAGTGCAATCCTATAACTGACTATTGTAATGGGAAGTCTCATGGAATTCAACAGGGCTTGTTCCCAGAGAATAAAACTAATATGATCTAATATCCTCTATGCAGCAGATGAGGATGAATTTATTAAACAGCACAAACAGGTTTGACTAGAGCAACAGGGTCTTTTTTTGGCAAAGATGTCTTCAGTTGGATATGTCAGCCATACCATGCTTTAGCTTTTCATCCTATTAACAGAAAATCTGAACAAATCTGAAGCAGATGATTCTGGCGCTGTCCTCTGAAACCTTCTGTGGAGTTTTTCATTCTTCCAAAGAGAAAACACAAAATGTATTTGAGGCCAGTTACTTATACTGAACTTCCCTTTGTGAAATAACCAGAGTTAGAGGTACTTCTGGAGGATATAGTCAAGTATAACATTTTAATTCAGTTCTTGACTTACATTTCCAGTTTGTGTTTTGACACAAAATACTCAGTAAAACTGCCATATGACAGAAAGACAACACACACACCTTACTGCTATGAAAAGAACAGATTTCATAATTCTTCAACTAGGAGCAGATTCATGAGGGGCAAAACACTACATATTGATTAGATTCACATTACAAATTACAGCAAGCTATGGGCTGTTCTAGCTTTGGGCTATTGAGTAAGCCACAATGGTTGAATTTACAGAGCATGCTGAACCAAATCCAAACAAAGCATACCATGGTTGGCACAATCCTTGAATCCATGGGCAGTGGGGCAGTGGGCTTTTTTGCCTATTATCAGTTACATCCAAGAGATACTTAAACTTCAGGGTCAAAAAAGTCTGCCCATGTCAGTTCCTACAAGACTTGGAGAATGGAAGGAAAAGAAAAATATGTACATCAGAATGTATCACCTTGGAAACCACCTGGCATGCTCTGTCCAGGGATCATCTCCTTGTTCCCAGTTCCTCAATGCACCATCACAGTAGAAACACCGCACATAATCTTGCTGGCCTGAAAACATCCATGATAAAAGATCCCATGTTGGTCAACAGAAACAAAAGATCATTGCCAGATGCTTGAAGATGCCATGGCCCCCACTCAGAATTAAAATTATGGTAAGGATTAAGCACTGCCCTCACTGCTGCAGCAGCTTTCGCCAGGAGACAAAGTACTGCTACAACAGTTAGAGATCTCCCTCTTGTAATTGGTTGGAGATTTTTCTTGGCAGGTCCAGTAAAATTAGCAAGCGAACAGAACCAAGAACCGGTACAGAATTCAGGGAATCAACTCAAGTCCACCTATCTTTATATTCATCATGGGGCGACAAGGCCAGATTCACTCTTCACTCAGGACAGCAGAAGCCTACTGTCTATATCAGTGTTTCTCAACCTTGGCAGCATGCTGGCTGGGGAATTCTGGGAGTTGAAGTCCACACATCTTCAAGCTGCCAAGGTTGAAAAAACTCTGGTCTATAGAAAGTCATGCAGAATTAAGAGTTTCCAGCATGGAAAGGGTAGGTAAGGAGAACACAGGTAAGCCATGCAGATTGAATTATCTTTCCAGTGACCAAAGCCGGAATTGTCCTCCATTTTAGTCTGTTTGGAGATTTCAACAAGTATTTACAAGCATGCACACCACTACCAAACCGCTGCACCTAGGAGTTCAAAATTGATGGCAAGTCAAAGGAGAAAATACTGCACCCATGATCTTACTCCCATTGAGAAATCCTTGCCTTCTTAGCAGTGGGGGGAGATATTTGTTATTATTCACCACCCAGAGGTACTTGTTGAGATGGGCAGTTTTACAAATTGATTAAATAAATATTCAACTGTACATCTGCAGCAAGATCAAACCAGTCCATCCTCCAGGAAATCAAGCCAGACTGCTCACTTGAGGGAATGATATTAAAGGCAAAACTGAAATACTTTGGCCACATAATGAGAAGACAGGACACCCTGGAGAAGATGCTGATGCTAGGGAGAGTGGAAGGCAAAAGGAAGAGGGACGGACCAAGGGCAAGATGGAGGGATGATATTCTGGAGGTGACGGACTCGTCCCTGGGGCAGCTGGGGGTGTTGATGACCGACAGGAAGCTCTGGCGTGGGCTGGTCCATGAAGTCACGAAGAGTCGGAAGCGACTGGACGAATAAACAGCAACACATTCACAGCTATGGCTGTGTATTATTTTCCATAGGGTGCCAAGTACTTAGAATGGGAAGGATTGCTCCTCTGGAAGAAAGGATTCCTCCCAGAGGAATGACCAAGTGTAAAGCCTTTCGTGGCTTAGGTCCAAATTATCAACTACTCCACACTACACTCTCTGCTCTTTAACAGGGCACCATTTGCAGGTTGCTGTAGGTATATCTAACAGCAACCATAAATTCTGCTTTTTCATGGCACACCTTTACTGTAAGCTTCCATTGGAACTGAGGGAGGTCTCCTCTTTGTAGTAGCTTAGGAGGGATTTAAATCTTATATTTTTACCCAGTTCAGAGAGGACGAGAGAACATTTTAAGCTGCTGAGACACACTGGAGATTTGAGAAGTGCGACAGTGCTGTTCATAGAGAGCTATCCCCAGTGGTTCCTGGCCAAAGTTTCAGTGGCTTTCAACAAATTAAGCAAACTGTATAGAATCTAGACTAATTAGTTAAGTAAACAAAAACAGAACTTACATATTCAAAGGTCTCATACCGCTTCATACAAGAGAGCCAGGATGATGGAGCGGTTAAGGTACCAGACTAGAAACTAGGAGACAGTGAGTTCTAGGCCTCCTTTAGGCATGAAAGCCGGCTGGGTGACTCTGCGCCACTCTTTAACCCAACCCACTTCACAGGGTTCTTGTGGGGAAAATGGGGTGGGAGCATTAGGTATGCCTCCTTGAGTTATACAAAGTAAAGGCAGAATATACATTTAATAATAAAAAAAATAAATACAAAATAGAGTACTAATAAGACCACCAGTTTCATACCCTATTCCTAAGTTTCAAGGAATATTGTAAGCATAGATGGAGCCTTGGTCTTACCCAGCAAAAGCAATTCTCATTTCCTCCCCTACCTGTATAGAAGAAGCCAGCTCTGGCCAACAACTCAGGAGACACCGGAGCATAAGATGGCCAATTCTCAAATGTTACCAACCGATCTCCTTCTGTCTCCATATATGGGTATTCTGGTTGACCACCTACAGTGGTCTCCTCCACATTTAAACTTTGTAGCATGCCAAGAAACTGGCCATCTACACAGTCCTGGGGCTCTTCACTCCAAGGCATCTGTCGGCAGTTTCCTACAGTTTTGCCTTGGACAAACAGGCATGTCGGGAAGAATTTCTTGTGCTCTGCCATGGGATCCTCTTCAGCTAACCAATTGAACAACAACCCACCACAGCAGAAACACTGGACAGTGTCAGCTGGACCAACAAAATAAAAACCAGCAGCTGCCAGATCAGCTGGAGAAACAGGAACACTTGCTGGCCAGAGCTGAAATGTCTGTAGGCGCCTTATCTCTGACTTCATGCTGGATCTCGACCAGTGCGGTGATGTCCACTGATTATCCTCTGAAGATGAACTGCTTCCCTCATCCTGGGCTCCCTCCGGAGAAAAGCTATCCCCCATTTCCCAGCTGCTGTAGAGGAGACCAGTCAAAACATCAGCAACCAGCTGGGCACCCGATGCAATAAAATGTTCTGTCACAGTAGCAGCCTGCATTTCTGAACCCTCTTTGACTCTGCCAACTGCAAATTCTGGAAAACTCTGAACTAAGAGGCCAAACAGACTCCTGAACAGCAAATGCAAACAGGATGCTGGATTTTCTAGAGCCTGCTGATTTGTTGTTGGGACAATTACTGCCCTTCTGCCCAGTTCTTCTTGGGCCTGGAGAGAGAATGAAGAAAAAGAGAAGCTTTTAAATCAAGTATAAAATTAGTTTGAGTGGGTACATTTGGAGACCAATTCAGCATCTCCAAAAGGAGCAGAAAAACTTTTTATGAAGAACCCATTTTTAGCCTTTTCATTCTTTGTGTATGTAGTTAATGCCAGGCAGAAAAAAGGATAGTCACTTGGTGACTCATTCCCTGAGTAATCATGCTTAGTGCTTACTCCATTTACAAAAGCAAGAAATGTATAGAACAGTTTAGAAACCATTTTCACTGAATATTTCAGCTTCAGTCCACATGCCAAAAAGAAAAAAAAGGGGGGAGGAAGAAGCACCCCATCCCTTTTAAAGGAAGCTGCTTTTTGACAGACTATCCAACATATCATGTTTAATAATGCAACACACCTAAGACAGCTAGCTATACTAATGACAAGTCACTTCTGTTATCAATGGCAAGATTCTAGAGATATACCTGTTTAACGATCAGCAGTCAGACTCACCTCAAAATTTTTATTTTACCTTATACAGAAAAAAAATGAATAAATCTGAAAATAAGTCTACCCCCAAAACCAAAATCTTAAATCTTTCCTTCCACCACCTACTGAAAACACACAGCAGCCTGGTTCATATGGTGCAACAAGCCATAGCTTGTGGCTTACCAAATAAACCACAATTAATAGGATTTATGACATACGCACATTTCCCCAAACTCTTAAGCCAAACTCTTAGTGTGCTTTGGGTTTGCTTGTCTTATAAACCACAGTGAAGCTCATTGTACAAAGCCAACCAAGTTTGTCTTGTGGAACAAACTGCACTGTAGCACAGTTTGTAAGTTGTTTTATTTATCAGATTTTTATCACCGCCCATCTCCCTCATACAGGGGACTCTGGGCAGCTGTATCAAGAAACAAACACATCTACAAAATAACTACATAGCTACGTGTGGAACAAGCCAGCTATCCCTCCAACTAGCAATAATTCAGAACATAGTTCTATTATTCTAGTACTTACCTAACTGGAACAGAACATGCACAAATGACTTATTCAGCCACAAACTACAAATGTATCTCGGACACTGCCTTCTGGGCTGCCTTTAAATCGCTAACCCCACCCTGGCAATTACTTAACCTGTGTAACCAATGAGCCTTTTAAAGCTGCAAGTGCTTGTGGGTCTGATTTATGGATACAAACCACCATGGTGCGGTTTAGAGGTTAGAGTAACCAAGTATCTACCAGGAAGATCCAGATCCAAATCTTAATTCTGCCATGGAGTTTAGTGGGTCAGCAATGCTGTTTTAGTCTTGCCTACTTCAAAGTGGTCACTCTGCAAGTGGTCACTCTGCAATGGCCCTGGTAGGGAGGGGAAGGTAGATTAAAATATAATGTTAAATAATTCCCATATTTCTGTTGAATTTTTTTTCTTCCTAGCATTTTTCCCATGGGTGCAGGGTCTGCTTTTTTGGATCAACTGAATGTTGATCCATTGGTTGCATCAGGAATTGACTGACCAACTTGTCGCCCAAGCCTGACATCATAGGCTCAGAGGGAGTGACTGGCCCAAAGTCACCCAGGCGGCTCTCATGACAAAGGCAGCACTAGAACTCTCAGTCTCCTGGTTTCTAGCCTGGAGCCTTCCCCACTAGACCAAACGGGTTTTCTGTTGCTGAATTGCTACTTCAGAATTTGATCTCCCATTTGCCAAATGCTGAATTTAGTTCCGGTCCCCAGCCAAACACCAACACTCATTTGAGGTGAGGGAACAGCAGCTAAATGGCATCCACAAGTGATAAGAGGCCAGTGGAAGAAGCATCTTAGCCAGTCAAGATGCACAAGCTGAAGGAGTAATTCATTACCCTTTGCCCAAACAATTCGTGATATCAAGTCATTTGCCAAACACCTTGTTCTGGACATCTATGTTTGTCCTGGATATTTTGTCTGTTTCATATGATGAAAGCCTGTTATCAAAGTGCTACATATGTCAAGAAGCCTAGTGTTTTGCAGCATAAAATGATTTAACATAAAGGAAAAAGCATACGACGACTATGTTCAGGACATTTTTAGAAACTGTATGACTAGTATTTGCCTATTAAATAAGATCAAAAAGAACACAAAAGCTATGCCTTGCCTTTGACTAACAGATCTGTCCGGCTCATTCAAACCTCAGGACGTTGGCAGCTGCGCACAACTTTCTTTCCTCAAGAATTGGTTGGGTGCAGAAAATATCAAGGACTTTTTGCTACTGCTTTCTCCTACTAGAAGCAGCCTAAAATATTTGCTGACATTGTTCCAGGTTGGCTGATCTGCCCATGTCTCACACTGACAAGAGAAGGCCAGGTTGTAATAATGCAATACTCCCCTGGGGGAAGAGTTCTTGTTGTTCTTGTAATCCAGGATTACCGAATGTGGGCTGCAAGAATCCAGACAGTAAAATGGTAGCAAAGAGATATAAACATCTTTGGCTGTTTGTTACCAACTAATAGTCTTCTGGATTCTTTGCAGCCCTGAGGTAATAGGTCCTTTTAACCCAGAGGAATGTAACAGGGCTTCCTGTATGTATGGAGAAAACAGCCATATGCTGCTTTGGCTGAAATAAAGTGTGCAGCTCTCCTTGGCATACACCCTGGACTCAACAGCAACTCACTATTGAGTTATATAGCCAAACTACCTTCCATTTTTTGTCATTCCCAGCACCTATTAAAACTATGTTCATATCCAACAGATGATAAGGCTGAAATTTTGGAGGATTAGGATAGTCCAGTACAGTGTTATCAACACTTCTGCACGAAGTAACTTGATGCTCTGAGATGCCTTGGAATTGGGAACTTTGCCTGACCGTTTTGGCTGGGTTTGTACAATATATCAGCTGAAGTGTGATCCACTGGTTAGTGTTGTACAGATTTTGTCTACAGGTAGTCCTCGCTTAATGACTGCAATAGGGACCAAAATTTTGGTTGCTAAGCGATGCAGTCATTAAGTGAGGCATCAAGTGATCGGACCTGATTTTATGACCATTTTCGCAGTGGTTGTAAAGCAAGTCACCACGGTCATAAAGCAAGCCATGTGGTCGTAAAGTGAATTGAGATGTCATAAAGCAGATCGATTATTTCCAGTTGATTTTTCAGGTCAGAAACTTGCTGAGAAGGTTGCAAATCATGATCACGTGACCGTGGGATGCTACAAATGGTTGTACATGTGAGCTGCTTGCCAAGTGCCCAAATCATGATCACATGACTGCGGGGGTGGTATGACAGGCCATAAGTAACTCTTTTTAGCCCCGTCCTATATCTGGACCATCATTAAAGAAATGGTCATTAAGTGAGGACTATTTGTATTAGGTTAACTGAGTAAACCAGGGTTTCTCAAATGGTTTGAACCACTTTGGGGCTGGGGGTCACAAGGAACTTAGAGAAGAGGGTCACATTTAAAAAAAAAAAAAAACTGATCAAGCTTGTACAGAAAAGTGGGAACACCATAAGAACTTATTCTAGGCTTTGCTCTTTTTTCTACCTGAAAAAGCCAATAGTGCATAGTTGCTGTAGGGCAAACTCTTAATACCCATTATATAGATTAAATTTTAATTATTTATTATTTAACTCACCCCAATTCCAGAGGACTTGGACACCATACAACAAATACAAACATAAGCTGCAACCCTCATTACAGTAAAAACATACTGTAATCAGAAAACAAAAAACAAAACAAAAAGCAAAACCCCTCACTCAAGACAGGTACCCACTACGAAACAGGGGCCAAAAATAATATATTATTTTTAAAAGTAAGTCATACGTTTATTTCTTGCTCAGCCCTAATGACATGATTAGTTTTATTCACTCAAATGCATTTATCATTTTAGAAGAGTGGGGCCGTAAAGAACTGCAGTAAACTATGGTTTAATGAATGGTGGCTTATCAGGTTGTGCAAATGCAGCCATTAAGTGAGTTTGGGAGGGACCATTCTGATGACTGTCACTGGATGCTGAAGATGGGTTTTTCTGAAAGCTTGGCCCCCTATTCCCATTACACTCCAAACAGCTGTGATGTGTTTTGCAATTACTTATCTTTACCCAAAAGTCCTTTGGATTGGGTTCATACAGCATACTAGCCTATAAAGTGGTTTGGGCTACTGTATTTGTGCACTGCAGTTACTGCAATGTGTATTGCCTTAGCAAATTTAGCAAAACCTTTTTGAGAAATCAAGGTTTAGCTTCAGGTGCCAGTCCAGCCATTAGCGCCATTCACACAACACACTGAGCCCTGCAGGTTTTGGACTTAGACTTAGGGAAAGGCTGAATCCAGCCATTGTGGTAGCAGGGTGAACTGTAGATGACAGCACAGCATTAGCTTTTAACTCAAGTTGTGGTTGATTATGAACCATGATTAAGCAAACCATAGTTTAATACAATGTACTGTCCTGCTTATCATATGCAATGAAAGGTGAAACAAAATTTATGCTTGATGTTCCTTGAGGAACAGCAGGGGACTCCTTAACGTTCTTCAGAAGAGTGTGTTACCTGATCCCAATAACCCAGTTACACAAACCATGGCTTGGGTTCCATGTGTGAACTCCACCATCGCCTGGTCTTGCTTAATATGTCAGGTGTTAAAAAGGCCAGAAAATGGCAGCCTTTTCTTCGCTCCTCGGAACTAGAGAGGAACCAAAGTTCAACAGGTAGCATTTCTCCGCATGTGCGGGCCATACCTGTTGAACTTCCACCTGCCACGCTGATAAATGAAAAACGCGGCAGCCGCATCGGGAAAAGCAGCCATTTCCTAGGCCCATGCTCAGAGGAGCGTCGGGTTAGACGCCGGGGGTTATTTTGGGATAGAGCCGCCATGGTATCCCCTCAGCTGTACTCTTTCTGATTGGCTCCGACTCAGCCCTGATCCCGCCTCCTCGCCCTCCGCTCGCCTGCCAATCACCCAACTCCCACGGAGGATTGGGCGGGAACTTAAAAACTGAAGGGAGACCAAGGCGGGGCGGCGTTAAAGACCGCCAGGCGGTAACAGCCCTCTCGCTCGTGCGCATGCCCGGCAGGTGATGCCTTCCTCTCCCCCTCCGCTTCCTTCTTCGCCGGAGGGCGCGCGGCGGTCCTTTGCTTTCCCCTTCCCGGCATGCCCTGCGCAGCCGAGGCGTTGACGTCACCGGAGCCCGGTCTCCGCCGCCATTGGAGTTCGAAGGCTTCTCCGGCTGCCTGGGAGCCTCTTTTGTCTTCCTGCCTCTCCGTTTCAGGGAAAGGCGAGGGAGGCGGCGACGGCGGCGGCAGGGATCGAGAGGCTTGAGGCCCAGAGCCGGGGAAACGAGAGGACCGGCGAGCGCGCGGCGGCGGGCCTTTCTTCCCTTCCCCTCCTCCTCCCTGTGTGTGTGGAGGCGAACGATGTGAGGGAAGAAACGAGCGCGCGCACGGACGAGCCAGCGCGCGTGCGCGCGGCCCTCTCCCCCTCCTTCCCTTGACCTAACACCCCCCGCTCCCCTTCCTCACTCCCGCCCACGCACTCCGCGCGTGCGCGCAGCCCCTTCTCTGGAGGTGGAGCGGGGGGGAGTGCGCGCGCGCTCGTGCCTGGCCTCGCCCCGCCCCTCCTCTTCCCTTCCCCCTCCCAACCCCCCCTTTATTTCAGGGCGCATGAGAGATGTCTGCCACTAGCGTTGACCCCCAGGTAAGTGGATGGGAGAGGAAGGCCGGGCGGCATCCCCCTCTCCAGCCCGCTCCCCCCCCCGCCTCCAGCTCTCCCTTCTGCCTTCCTGGCTCCCGACCAATCCCTCCTCGGGCATAACGCGCTTTTTCATGGATGCAGGCAGCACTCTCCGCTCCCTCCCGCCAGCCTTGATCGAAGCCAGGCTTTGCACGGGAGGACGATGGGAGGTGTAGTCCGACCCGTCGGGAAAGCCGTGGACCCAGGCGGGGTTCGAGAAGCCCTTCTCTGCTCTTTGGGCAAAGAGCTTGGGTTTCCCGTCCGTCCCTCCCTCCTTCCTCTTCCTTCAGGCCTTTGTTAAGTCCGGGCCTTGGCCACTAAAAGCTTGCCCAGCCCTACCTTAGATTTTGGCTGCTGGCTCTCCCCTGCAGAGCCGCCTTCGGGGTTGGAGTGCCCCTTCATGCCAGCATGTAAAAAGAGGGGACTGTGCGACTCTCCTCTAGGGCTCTGGTTCCAGAGAACCGTGATCAGCCACCTCTTTCGGTGCACCTTGCATGGCAGATCCGAATTTGGACTTGTGTTATTAGGAGCCAGCCACCCAAAGCCATTTTTAGATAGTTACCGAAGAACAGATCCGTGGATATTATGTTTCTGTATCCTGAGCGGCTTGAAGCTACAATTTCCGCACTAGTTCTGTAGGAATGCTCTTCCTGTTCCTTTGCTAGGCCTTCCCTTCTATTTTCTCTGATTTCAGTGGGCTTCTTCATACTTCCGTTTGAGCTTCAATCCCTACCCAGACATTCAGCAATTTTTCTATAATCATCCCTTCTCATGTTAGCTGTTCCAGCCTTCGTAGATCCAGGCACTCCCATCTTCAGCTTTAAGGATCAGCCTCACTCTCGAATTTTGGCTTTTAGAGGGGAATGAATATCCCCATCTAATTTTGTTTCCCAGGAAGAATTTGGGAGCATTAAAAAAACTGGGAGCTTCCAAAGGCACCATTCCTGAGGGAATGCAAAAGTATTTCCTTCCCTTTATAACTACCTGATTCTACTACGGTAGCTTTGTAGTATTTAAATAGCTTAGTATTGTTTTTATAATTCTTTTACTAGTCCTGTAAAATAGATCAACATTATTATTCACATGTTGCGGGGATCTGAGTCTGAGAAATGATGACTTGCCTAAGGCTACATAGGTGGTTCTTGAGCCTATTTCTCAGTCACTTCTTGCTTCTTTACATGCTGCTGCTTCACTGTGTGGAGAGAGGTATTTCTCTGAAGTGGACTTTTTTCCTGATAGTTTTATTTGCTTCTTTCCCCCTTTCCCCCTTATGTGCTGAGAGAATAAATACATATGTCTATCTCAGTATGCATATGCCTGTTGAAATCCAACATCTTGCACATTGGGTAATATTTTAAGGCTTGGAGGGTCTCTTGCTTTTTCTAGGTCTTTGAAGAAGTCAGCCTCTTTCCTTTCATATGTTTACCTGGTAACTTAAAGTACATATTAGGGGTTTGTGAGAAATGTTGAATTTGAACCCTTTTGATTATTGTTGGAAGTAGTTCACTTTTTTGTGCTCAAAGTACTTCTGAGTGGTAGGCATGGTCTGCTACAGATGCAAAAGAGATTTGGGGGGGATTACAGATTCGAAATGTACTGTATACCAATAGTATGTATGGTAATATTTAGATTTTTTTTGAGAAGCTAGAAGATTTCTCTCTAGTCTGTAGCTCTGAATTTCTTACTCTCCAACTCTTTGATTTCAAGGTAGCAAGACTGTCCTCTTTAAAAAACAAACAAACTAAATCCTTAATATTCATAATCGCATTATATAATTAGCATGGGGGGTATTGTTTATTTGTTTCCAATCTCCTGAAAGGCCATGATACTATCTTAACTATTTGTAACTGGATTTCATAAATGCAAATATTTCTGAGATCATACTATAGTTATCAAAGACATAACAGTTGCAGAAAGTAAAGTTGAGGCCAGAGAAAAGACTGGTTGAAAATTGTGACTGAGATACCTAAATGGACTCACCTGTCTTGACTATGAAATATTGGATCAATGTTACACATTTTCAATAACCGGTAGTTTGCTTTATTCTGAGGACTCAACAAATATTTGTTCTGTCTCTTTTATTTTACCCTGTACTGTGGCATGACAGAGACCGAAAGGACAGGATAATAAAGGTAAGACACGTTCTGATCTGAAAGATAGGTCTTCTGAAAGTAGCTTCATCTGAATGTATGCATGCTAATGTTTGGTTGTAAGTGATGTATTAAAAAAATTAAAGCCTATGTTTTTGAAGAAGCATTTCTTTATAACTCTCAGTGAGGTTTATCCCTGCCTAGAAGTTCAGTCCTGTACATGTCTGTGCAGTTCACTGGGCTTGCAGCTTAAATCTTAAAATATTTATTAATTTCAATGCCTCTTTTCACAATAAGAACCTCACAAAGCAAGTTATAACCTACTTAGAACTTCAGAATAATAGTTAAAGCAATGTTCTCTGCAAGCGTTTATTTCCCATTCTCTTTTTTTTAAGACAAAGTGAGAAACTTTGAAAGAGGTTTGTTTTTCTCTAAGAAAAATAAGATTTAAAAAAAAATTCCAAGATGGTAATAATTTTGTATTGCAATTGCAACTCCCTCTTCTGCCATTGGAATATTACGAAATTATAAATCATGGGAGCTGACACATCACCGCTCTTTTTCCACTGAAGCTATTTTTGGAGCCCTTCTCCTAAATTTGAACGTGTCTTGGAATGCAAGATGAAGAGATTATACCTGAAATAGCAATGTTTGATGGAGGTTCCTTAAAGACAGAATATTAATGGCAAAATAACCAATCCTGTTCAACATACTGTGAATTTGAATGTAACTAGCATAATTTTTTCACATTATAAGTACTTGGAATTTTAAGTTTTCAGGAATTTTTAACCTCATGTATTTGTAGCATAGCAAGTTAATAGAGTATTTTAAAGAAGGAGGTATAGTGGGCAATAATAATTTCTCCACAAGTGACTTAACTGGGTATGCCTGACGGTTTCAAAGACTTTCGTAAAACTTTGATTTTCATTTGTTCCTGTAATACCTTTTTGATTTTGTGTACATACAAAAAAGTAAAGTATCAAGTGGTTGTATATTTAACATAGTTTATTTTTAGTGTAGTTTAATTATTTCAAACTGTTAATTAAGCTATTAGTTAACAGTATGCGCTATAAACTACATAGACAAAATGAAACACATAGAATTAAAAACAAATTATTCCTCAGCGCAGTAGCATTTCAGCCACCTTTATTCCACAAGCTAAATATAATTAGCATAATAAACTCAACTACATACAATATATATATGTAGATATTAATAATCAACATAACTCATACTTTTCTGATCATTGCAATGTATATGGGCATTTCTTTATATTAATGGCTCTCAGATTTTCTTTGCTTGGTTAGCACTTTGCATATCATCTGCTGTGGAATTTCTGTACCCTACATAGGTGACTTTATTTAATCACATTTGTATAGCTGCCCATCTCACATAGTGGCTCTGAGCAGTGTACATAATAAAACAAACAAAATACATAAAAACCATTAAAACAACCAATTTAAATTAAAAAATAAAAATAAGTTAAAGACAAGTTTAAAAAAATCACATTGGGGTCTTCGCTTGTGAAATAAGGGCATGCCTTAGAACATGTCTAGAATTTGTCATCCTTACATGTTAAGACAGAATGCACTCAACTTGTCTTTTGTAGAAACTTGCCTGTGCTAATGATTATTTTATTGAGGAACCCTGTAAAAAGCTTATTAGAATGAAGCTGAAAAGGTTGCAGAAACCACCACTAGTTGCTAAATACTATTAGCGAGGTCCGTATGGTCTAAAACAAAGAAGTATCCTTATTTAGATCAATCTAATTTGGCACTAACAAGTATAGAATCTACATTATACCTTCAAGGATAGCATGGGTTGAACTTTATAAAGGACATTCAGTCAGCATGTTATTGACCTCTTTTTGGCATGCCTTGCTGACTTGGAGGCCTCTCAGATTTGTGCTCTTGCTTACACTAAATGCTCCAGCTTTCCTTCCCAAGACAAATATATTTTGATTCATTATGTGAGTCTTACTCTTGATCTTAACAAAACTGTTGCTGGCTGTTGAAAAACCTGCTTGCGAGGTATTCAGTGACTGTCACTCAGATCAGTTTTGTAAGGAACAATGGTATCTTGAGGACTTGTGAAAGTGTTTTTCATCATGTTGAAATCTGACCTCTTTCCCTCCTCTAAATAGATAATGCTATGGGATAAATGCAGTTTTATTTATGTATACTGTCATGCTTTATTTATTTTATTTTTATTTATTTATTCAATTTCTATAGCCGCCCATCTCAGCAAGTGACTCTGGGCGGCTTTAGGAAATGGTTCTTTATTTAAACTTCAAAATGTACATTGTTATAATTGCAGCTCTTTTGTTTCAGTGCAAAATGGTTCTCTTCATCAGAAGGATACAGTTCATGACAATGATTTTGAGCCTTATCTTTCTGGACAGTCAAATCAGGTTAGTCTGTATGCCTGAAAAGTTATAGGATTCTTAAAAAGGAATTTTGAGCATGAATCAATTGGAAGCAATGTAACTGTTTAAAAGGAAAACCATTTTAGCATAGACGGGGAGAATCAAAGGCCACTTACAATGGCATATTATTCTCTTTGAATTTCAAATAAACTAATAATTACTGGCTTAAGTAAATCCATATTAGCCCTGAACGTTATGGCTTCTTTGTACCTGATTCCAAACTAAAACTATTTTTCCTGTTGGTTAAAGTTGAAAATTTTAATACTGTAGAATATTTGTAAACTGAGGGTATTTGAAATTGGGATTACGTAGATATTTCCAATTTTTATTAAAGTTATGTATTATTATAGAGAAGTATCCTTCTGCTCTGTAATCCATCTTTAGGAGTTCCTATTTCAAGTTTTATTTACTCATATTTATATGGCCACTCATCTGATTAAAAATGGGACTCTGGATGGCATACAATAAAAACCATAAACAGCAATATGAAAAGCAATCCACGCGAATCCAAAGGAAAAACAATGTTATTAAAAGGAAAAAGAACAGATATTAACAACAATGTAGCCACCACCAGTCCCTTGGGGTCCCTCGGTCTGATGGCATAACCAAGTTCTGAGGGACTTCCAGAAAATCAACAGGGATGGAGCCAGCCTCCCTTGCAGGGCAGGGGGATGATGTTCCATAAGGCAGGCGCCACAGCAGAAAGGCCCGTTTCCTGGATCTTTCCAAATGTAGCTCTTTGGTAGACAGGATCTGCAGCATACTTCTTCTGCCGGATCTGATGGGATCTTCTTAAGAACTCTGTTTTTTTCCTGTGTGTCTTGTCTTATGGTTGGCTTCTATATTTGCTGTAGTCAATAATTGACCAAAATGCACTTCAGTTTCAGAGGATGGGTTAGTATTAAGTAATTTTGCAAGATTTGAGTGTGTAGGCCAATTCAAAGGATACGCTATCTTCTGGAAAACTGATGTCATACAGTGAGAGAGCAGCATCCGCTAACAGAATGAATTTCCATGTACTGCTCAGGTCTACCTTGAAGGTTAAGGCTGATCCTCCAAAGCAGCCTTTCTTAACCTTTTGACCCTGGAGGAGCCCTTGAAATACTTTCCAGGCCTCGGGGAACCCCTGCACATTCAGGCCCAAATACAGGCCAGGAGTCAGAAAATTATTACATTCGTTTCATGTGTAGGCCTGTCTATATGCATTAACAGTGTTTGTAAAATAAAAATAAAGATGAAACTTATCTCCTTAATGTGAAGTTGCCTGAATTTGAAATAATCTTTTAAATAAACCGTGATCTCCCAGGGAACCCTGCTTGAGAAACCCTGCTCTAAAGCATATATGGAGTCATACAAGGGCATTGTATTGGGGAGCAGTTCAAGCTGTAGAAAAAGCTAATCAGAAGAGATAAGCTTTAAGAGAGATTAAGTGAAGATGGCGCAGAATACATGGTATAGTATGAAGATTTCTGATGTGTTGAAAAGTTTAAAAAATATGGAAGTTTGATGAGCAGTGGTAGAAAATGAGCGAATGCTGTGTGAAAAGAAATAGAGAAGGTAGATTTGCAGAAAATACTGAGGAGAAAGAATGACACTGCTGTATCAGGCCAGAGGTGAGCTGGAATCACTGAGGGGAAGGATGTTCTCAGAAATAGCTAGCAAAATGGACAGGTGGGCAATGTAATTTTAAATAGTTGAATCAAGGTGAGTGTAGAATGCAAAGGAAATTAATGAATTAATGGTGAAACATGAAACAAAAACAAGTAGGAATTACTGTAAAAGGCCGGAATTTGTATGGTTATGGGAAAGCAACGTGTTTGTGACAGAGTAATGGATCAAATGTGGAACTTTTATAATATGGCTTAATCAATTGGGGTAGATGAGAACGCGGAGGAATCCATTTTGTTTCAAATCAGTATATGCTTTGGTCAAAAGAATCTACAAACATCTGGTTTTATTAAGCTTTAGTATAACTGCATAATGTTAATATTGAGAACGTTTGAAAGCAGTCAGATTAATTCAGTTCTAGCATTATAATATTAGTATACTGCGAAGCAGATTTAAAAATAACTTCTCACCCAAACTGCAGATTTTAAAACAAAACGTGTCTGCTCAAATTGCTCTGATTCTTGCGATTAATCCTTGAAGCAGTAAGTGGGAAACCATGGGAATTAATTAAGGATTAGCCTGCCTTAATTTTGAGAGAGGGAACCAGGGAAGAAGCAAGAGAACATTTTCACGTTTAAGACCTGTACAGTTTTTTATGTGGTACAGTGGATTTGAGCTTTCCTGAATATCTTCTCTAGTGTAAATAATGTTGTGAACGACTGAATCTGAAATTGCTGTTTTGTCATTTAACAGAGCAACAGCTATCCATCAATGACCGATCCCTACTTGTCCAGTTATTATCCACCTTCTATTAGCTTTCCCTACTCTCTGAGTGAAGCACCCTGGTCAACCGGAGGAGACCCTCCTATTCCATACCTTACAACCTATGGACAGCTGAGTAACGGTGATCACCACTTCATGCACGATGCTGTGTTTGGACAGCCTGGTGGATTGGGGAACAACATTTATCCACACAGGTTTAACTTCTTCCCTGAAAACCCACCTTTCTCAGCATGGGGAACCAGTGGATCTCAAGGGCAGCAGACCCAGAGCTCAGCTTATGGAAGCAGCTACAGTTATCCACCCAGCTCCCTTGGTGGTACTATTGTGGATGGGCAAACAGGATTTCACAACGATACCTTGAATAAGGCACCTGGAATGAATAGTATTGAGCAGGGAATGGTTGGACTCAAGATTGGAGGGGATGTCACGACTTCTGCTGTGAAAACAGTAGGCTCTGTGGTAAACAGTGCTGGGATGGCAGGTGCGTTGTCTGGCAACGGTGGATCAAATCTGAACTTGCCAGTATCTAAGCCAACATCCTGGGCTGCCATTGCCAGCAAGCCTGCAAAACCTCAGCCCAAAATGAAAGCAAAAAGTGGGCCTGTAGTAGGAGGGGCTCTGCCTCCACCACCTATTAAACACAACATGGAAATCGGTACGTGGGACAATAAGGGCCCTGTGGCCAAAATTCCAACTCCTCAGCAGATCCCTTCTCCTCAGGCAATCCCACAGCCACAGCTCATCCAGCCTATTCCTGCCCAGCCACCCCCATTGGCACAGCTGCCCTACCAGAGCCCTCAGCCACCCCCACCTCAGAACAGGTGGGTGGCACCTCGCAACCGAAATGCGGCTTTTGGCCAAAGTGCGGGGACCAGTAACGAAAGCAGTTCACCTGGGAACACCCCGGCGAACACCCTCCCTGGTGGCGAATCCCATCCTGTTCTTGAGAAACTGAAAGCTGCTCACAGTTACAACCCTAAGGATTTTGAGTGGAACCTTAAAAATGGACGTGTGTTCATAATAAAGAGTTACTCTGAGGATGATATTCATCGTTCCATCAAGTACTCCATTTGGTGTAGCACAGAACACGGGAACAAACGTTTGGACGGCGCTTTCCGCTCTATGAACAGTAAAGGCCCAGTCTATTTACTCTTCAGCGTCAACGGCAGTGGGCATTTTTGTGGTGTGGCAGAAATGAAGTCGTCCGTGGACTATGGTACCAGTGCTGGTGTCTGGTCCCAGGACAAGTGGAAGGGGAAGTTTGACGTCAAGTGGATCTTTGTGAAAGACGTTCCCAACAACCAGCTTCGGCACATCAGGCTGGAGAACAATGACAACAAGCCAGTTACAAACTCCCGTGACACTCAGGAGGTGCCCTTAGAAAAAGCAAAGCAAGTGCTTAAAATTATTGCTATGTACAAGCACACAACCTCCATCTTTGATGACTTTTCCCATTATGAAAAGCGCCAGGAGGAGGAGGAAGTGGTACGAAAGGTAAACTGGCTTTAGAACACTTTATTCATTTTGGGGAAAGCAACGCTGGAGGTGAATGGGAGTTGAGTGTTTGAAAGGGACTTTTAAAAACCTGTCTGGATCATAGATATTGTGCAGCCTTCAGATTTAACACACAAGCCTTCAACTCTAAAGCTTTTTAACCTGCTTTATTGTAATTGGCCAAAAAGTAGAGATGTGTCTGCATTGTTACATACAGCTTAGTTTCAGTGCTGTAATGGATGTAGGCTGTTACCGGGCTTGGAAAATAAATGAAATACAAATCACTCATCCGTGCATGAGCAAGATGTGCTACTTTATAAAGGGGTACAAGAAAGCAACTCATGATGGGCAGCTCTTTGTTCCTTATGTGGGATATTCTGGCTGCTAGTTGAAGGAAGAGCTTGAAAGGTATCCATGTGGAAACGAAAGAGCCTTTTACACAAATTGGATGTTGGTATCTATCTAGTACAGGCGTGCAAAATCTTTCAAATCCAAAATGCCACATTTTGTCTAAAAGCGATTATTTAATGTTCAGAATGGCCTGTTTCAACTGTTCTTGAAGTGTTTCAAGCTCATAATGCTTGCAGAATTATTGCGAAAGCCTGTTTCAAACACAAAACGACTGATTCAATCTTGATGTGGAGTACTTTGAATTTAAAGTTTTGCACACCGCTCATATTTAGGAAAAAATAGTATACTTCTCAATTATGTGAGCTATTTTAATATTTGTGTAATTTATTGTAAAATTTATTGATATAATATGATCGTGCCTCCTTAACAGACCATTCAGGCAATGATTGGTTTAAACCAAAACCAAAAGAACCATGAGGTTTATAAAGGAAAATGCTGTAAAGACCAGAGGGGAAAAAAAGATTGGCCTGTAAATGGGATTTAGCAAATATCTCTTTAACGGCATTAATAACTCAGCCATAGCACAAAATAGAAGCATAGACTCTTTAAATCAGTTTCTGCAAAATACTGCAACATACGATTTTATCGCTGCTAAAAATAATTAAAGATGTGTGTTATGATAGAACTGATCATGAGTTTACAGGAACCCGGAATAAAATCAAAAGGGAGGGTAAGATAAGCACAAGAGTCAGAGGCGTGAGTAAACTGGAGTTATTCTGACACTGAGTTCATTGTTAAAAGTGAGGCCTGGGGAATGTTTCTGTGCATTTATATTAGTCAGCCACGGAGCTAGGTGTCTGTTAGGCTTTCAGGATGAATTTCTCTGTGCCAGCAGCTGTTAAATCTTGTCCAGTTGAACAAAATACGGCATCTCAGCTGCAGGTTTTCAACTGGTGTCATGCTGATAATTACTGGTTTTCAGAGCTCTTTAGTCTACAAGTTGCCCAGCTGGATTGCAGCATCTAATCGAATGTGGCTGATTTAGGTTAGTATTTGAATAGGGGATTAGCTGGAAAGTTGGGGATGTAAGCTGACTGGAAAACAGCGATAAAATGCAATGGCAAACTAGTTTCATGTCACCCTGAGCAAATGGTGGGGATATGGCTGTATAAGTCATCAGGAGTGGAGCAACTTGAAGGTGACTTACTAGTCTGTGAGCTGCAGATAAATCTAGAAACGTGATGGGGATGTGGTTCTGCCCAGGAATATTGTAAGACTGCAGTGTTTCTGTCCTTTTTGTAAGCTTAATTGAATTACCTCAAATTTCAGGTAATACCTTTACTTTACAATTCCCTTGGGAGTAGAAGATAATGTCCTCCACTGCATTTTTGTTTGTAGAATTTTAGTGTGTGCTCACATCAGCTCAAATTTAATTGCTATTTATTGTTTACACTGAAGCACAGAACAAAATGATCTTACCTTGTGTTGCAATAAAGGCATAACAGGTTACTGTATTTAAATTGCATTATTTAATAGGTTTTCTTTTAGAAAAAATGTTTTTTTAGATGCACCAGTAAATACCAAATCCTTGCTAATAATTTACAGGACATAACACAGGAATTAGGTTTAGGCTGATATTTAAATTAATGCATACAACTGATACATACAGGGGAAAAAAAACAGGTTTCTTGTTGCCAAAAAAAAAAAAAGTTCACCTTAAAAGACTGCCATGGATTGTGGCTTTGGAGTGGTTATTGTAATATAAAAGGTCCATGAAGTCTTTTTTTAGTGCAGACATGCATTAGAGAGTTAAGTGTGTGGCTGCAATAGTCTGATTCTAAAGAAGGATCATCAGCCTGAGCAAACTTGGAAGATTACATGTTTCTAGTACTGTCTTTCCATGTTTTTAAGATCCCCTTCAGTTTCAGAAGTGATGGAGAACCTGCACATGGCGGGGCTATCCTCGAAGACAGGCAGGTCCAAAGTCCCCTTCAACATGTTTGTGTGGTTTAGCTTGTTTAGGATATGTTTTTTATCCTGCTGATCAGCCAAAAGGATTTTGGCTAACAAAGGTTTTAGGCAAAATATTAAAAAACTGAGCTGAGGAGCCAAACTATTATTAATGTAAACACTTTGAAAACATGAAATTAATAGGAATGAGGGGGTGTTGAATGGGAAAGAGTAGATGCTGTAACATCTTGTTGTGGATCATCTCCAGTTAGAAGCCGTCACTTGTTCAGGACGTTTAGAATTGTGGTTCATAGAGTTTTCACAGGGGAAAGTCTCCAGCCATAAACGATTTTCTGCCCTTTCAGTAAGAAGCTTGTGGGGCTGCGTTGAATCTGAGTACTTCATGGTATCTATTTCTGGTAAAAAGATGATTACATTGAAGATTAAAGTCATTGAAGTCCTTTATATACTCCCTTGAAACTTTGCCACGTTGTATAAGCCATTAATATCTAATCTCTTTTCTGGAATGATGTGAACTTTCCTGAAAATAGTTGTCACGCACACCCCACAACAGAGAGAAAGTTAAATGTTCCACAGATCACTTTGCATCAATTGTTACAGAGTTCTAGAAACTAGCATACACCCTTAAGCCTGGTTTTAAGGTGTTACTTGTAATTTACAAAGAGATGTATTTCTCTGTACTTGGAAAATTTCCGGATTTTACAGAAAGCACTCCCTTTAGGTATCCTAGTTTAGCTTTAGGAGTTAAAGTTAGTATCACGGAAAGCTATATCGTGAAATATTTAAAATGTGCATGGCATGAGAGCAGTTTCCTAGTTGCTTTTTTATTATAAGTGCATCTTGTTACACCATAGGCAGGCCACAGTGTACATGCAGCAAAATTGAAATTTTGAAGAACTGTGTGCCCCATTGTTTCAGGGTAATGTGGCTTTTTAAAAAATTAGGACAGGTAAAGGGTTTTTGTGGGCTTTCACATTCTAATTTCCTGTTTTTCTCTTTGCAGGAACGTCAGAATCAAAATAAACAATAAGAATAAACATATATGGTTTGCTATATATATATATACATATATATATATACTAGAACTGATATTAAATTTGATTATGAAAAATTGAATCTTTTTTTAAAAATGCTCTGGTGCTGTGTATTCTGGTATCAGGAGACTATAAAGCTTTCAGCTCCAGTATCTCTTTTTTGCAGGGGAAATTCAAATCTTGCATCTTTTAAGTACACTGTAGTGGAGGGTTGGGTTTTGTTTTGTTTTTGTTTGCCCAGCTGAATATGCATTAAGTTGTACCTTTTCTATGTAAAATGCTGTAGAATCCATTAATAAAGATGTTTCTTGTTTTTATTTTTTTTTTAAGTTGGTTAAACAAGTTCATCTACAGTTGAAGATTTTGAAAATATTAGTCTTTTCCAAAGACTTTTAATTGCAGCACAAATTATGTTTCTAATCTGAAAAGTCATTGTTTTTGTATTTATGTACTACAGATCCTCTTGTCTCCTCATCCCCACAATTGTTTTGATTCTTATGGCAAGTAGAAACAAAAATATATCAGTTTGTTTTGTAATTTTGTTTGGAGAAATAACCTGTGTCAAAAATACTGACATTAATACAGCAAGCTCAGGTTATTTTATGAAGTTCAGTTTTTATCTGTTATTTTCATTATTTTTGAAAAATATTGAAAGTATACTTCTGCCTTACAGAAAATCAAAAAGGCATAATTCACCGGGGTAATTTCGCATGCAAGAAGTATAAATGGGACTTAACACAAACACAATTGTACATTTTCATCATTTACAGTTATTTTGTGTGGATATTGCATGAGAAATATTCCTCATGGATTGTACTTTATGTCTTAAATTATTTTGTCTATATTTGGTGAACATTAGTGAACATCTGCTTTGTATCATATCCTGTGAGAAAAAGCTGAGAAGTTTTCTACCATAATTTTTTGCTTTATCTGTAGCTTTTAATCATTTAAATATGTGTTCAACATTGCAGGGGCTCGGGCAACGTGGCTTTTAATTTTCCCCCTGCTTTTTAATATTATTAAATACATTACTTTTAATCTGCCCCTTTTTTTCACTCGCCCCCTTGAGGATGTCACTTAAGATTTTATACTAATAATGGTGAGCTTTAATCTAGAATCTTAGTTCAGACTCATATGATGGATTATGCTTCAGATGTTTAAAATTGATTGTGTGTGTGTGCCTATTTTTTCCGTTGGATGAGTAAAAACAACTGTTTTAAGAAAAGAATTTTCTGTCATGTTTTTGTGGAATGAGGAAGCTGTCGAAGAACTGGCCACCAACCGGAGTTTCAAAATTTAGCATGAATTCTTGGTGCTCATGCCTGTTGCTCTAGCACATTGAATCTGCACGTGTTTAATCGTAGAGGATCTTTTACTTATATTAGGAAGCAGACATCTTCTGAAAAACAATATTTACGCAAGAGGACCTCCAATTTAAATGAAAGTTTAAGCTGTATCCTTTAGACTTGTATTTAGAACATAATAGCTTTGTCTGTTACTTCTGATGTAAGGAGTAATGGAACAGCATCGGATTAACATTTTCCTCTAGGAGAATACAAGCCTTAATAAATAATACCTACTTAGCAAGTGTGATGTTCTTTCATTTCTCCCCTCCCCCTTTAGCATTCAGGCTACAGCCAATTCACACTATTCCCCTTCTTCACTAAGCTGGGGAAAGAAGCCGACAGGAGGGCCTTCCTGTTGAGGCTGGTGGGGGGGTAGACAGCTTCTAGCTTAATGACAGAAGGGCTCAATATTTGGCTTGGTTGTTACCAAATGCTCTCCTAAATGTCTTGCTCCAAGAAGGGAGGGCAGTAATAAGTACAAATACATAGAGCCTGTTTGGCCTAATGGTTAAGGCAACAGGCTAGAAGCCAGGAGACTAAGTTCTAGTCCCACCTTAGGCCTGAAAACTGGCTGGGTGTCCTTGGGCCAGTCCCCCTCTCTCAGCCCAAGTCACCTCACAGGGTGGTGGTTGTGGGGAAAATAGGAGGAAGGAGTATGAGGTATGTTCCCTGCCTTGAGTTACTTATAAAAATAATAAAGGTGGGATATAAAATAAATAATAAACATGTACATAAGTAGAAATACATATTAATAAGATTAAGTGTGTCAGGATCTTCTGACCATCTTACCTGGAGCAAAGTCCAGGCTTCCCTTTCAGATGAGGAAGTCCTCTCTCGCTAGAGGTACGTGGTTGTGTAAATTTAAACCACGAGGTGAGCATGCTGAGAAGAGCCAAGAAGAGTCCTTAAAGATGCCTGTGCTGTTTTCTGTCTGTCAGTCAAATAGCTAACCTTGCCTCCATCAACTCATGCTCTGCAGGGCAAATCTATCAGGGTTGAGTGAAAGGAGAGGAGAAGATGGTGGTTCAGTTTCTTAACTGTTCTGCTCTATGCTGGTCTTTGACATCAATTTTGACCTGAACTGCTGTTAGCTGCCCTATCGGTTGGGCATGCTTGTTTGGGGTTTGCAGTGGATTCCCCCATATTAGTGGGTGAGGAGGTTTCTTTCTTTGGGCAAATCTCTGGAAAGATTAGAATTGCCTGTAATGAATCAGTCTAGGCCATAGAGTAATTACGTAGGTGATTTCTCTTGGCAACTTAAAAGTGATGTAGCTCAAGCTTTCTACTGGGCTACTTAACATCTGGATTTTTTGGGGTGGGAGCCATAGAGAAATTGTTATTTCTATACCCCCAGCCTGACGTATCCCCAGAACCCTGTTCCGTCTCAGTTCTAATAGACGTGACCCTTTTCAAAACTGGTCTGTGGAAGCAAAGCACTCCACAGGCTGAAGAATTCAGTTAATATCAATACCCAGATGATAGTTGTAGAGAAATAAGACAGGACAGCTTCCCCACATCCCTCCCAGAACCCTTCAGTGCAGCCTCAGAAATCAAACAGTTCTGTCTGGTGGAGTAATCACAAAATTACATCTATGAAGTTCTCTGTGTGTTACCTATCGGGCCCATTCAATTCCGCCACCCTGATGTGCAATTTTAGATGGGAGCTAAAGAGGGCAGACTTAATTTGTGGAGGAAATTTTCCCATTGAGGTGGCTTTGCTGGCCCCACACTAATTTCTGTGATCCAGGAAGTCTCCTTTGACCAAAATTACCCAGGCAAGGAACATGGTTTTGTGACATGTTGAGATAGGGAACGTGAAAGTAACTCATTAAAACGTCTTTAAAAAGGAAATGAAACTCCAAGGCGGGGGGGGGGGGAGCTCAAAATATTCTGCCCCCTTGCTGCTCCCATCCAGTACACTCCTTGGTTTCTTTCCACTGCTACAAAATGAAATGTGCTTTGCTTTAGCTTAGTACAGTACTGTGTGTTCTGCACTGAGCCATTTTGGTGTGTTTAATAACTCATAATTAAACATAGCTTAAAGTGATGTGCAAACCAGCAGAAGCTGTGGATTTGTTTAGCTCTAAACAATTGGTTCAATTCAGATCATCAATCTGATGATTTGTTGCTGTGAAGTGATTGGAAAATCAAGTCAATTTAGAACATCTCGTATCAAATTTTCAGAATTAATTTCTGGCTGGCTGGCTGGGTAGGCATACGCAAAGCCTCACCATCTTCTAATGTGAAGCTTGACTAGGCAATCCAACCCAGTTCCGAAAGTAGATTCATTTCAGAGATTTTATTTTCTGCTCCTCCTAACGTTCAAGGTAGACTACAATTAAAAAAGGATGAACAAAACAAAACAAACAATAAAAAAGCTGTTAGTGTGTGTTGAGGTTCGGGCAGAAGAGGCTTCTCTGAAGGGACCTGTTCTGCTGATCCCTACATAATTAGGCCCTCTCATTCGTGGATTTTAAGGTCAACCCCAACTCTTAAAATGAACTGAGTAGTAATTGGTAGCCAGCGCAGATATTCCAGTCGTGGATTCTTATGATCAAGAAAATACTGGCAGCCATTTGTCCTGGATTATCTGAGGATTCCTGCACTGGGCAGGGGGTTGGACTGGGAGAGCCCCAGGTCCCTTCCAACTCTAGGATTCTATAATCTCTTTACTTTGCACTGGGTACCACATTTTGCGCCAATTGCAACTTCTGGACACTGTTCAAGGGTAGTCCCATATAAAGTGCACTGCAGTAGTCAAGTGGGGTTACCAAGATAAAGAGAACTGCCACTGGATCTAATCAACCCAGGCAGGCTTGCAGTTGGTGCACCTTGATTGCTTCCAAACACATCTCCAAACTGGAGCCCCACACACCCACAAAAGCCAGGTCGTAGACCTGTCAGCGGTGATTAGTAAAGGGCCCTTGGAAAATTGTGGTTCTGACCTAAATAAAACTATAGAAGCTTCTCTGAACCCCCTGAAGCTGTGTTTATGAATACGCAATCCAAAGCTAGTCTTACGGAATGTATTTCTGGATCCACGCACATTGCAACTGGGTTATTGGTTGAACCTTAAAGAATTCAAGACATGAATTGGTTGCATTTAGTCTTCTCTTAAGTGGTTAAGGCTCCAGGCTAGAAACTAGGAGACTGTGAGTTCTAGTCCCGCCTTAGGCCTGAAAGCTGGCTGGGTGACCTTGGGCCAGTCCCTCTCTCTCAGCCCAAGAGCCAATCAGGCGTGGTAGGAGAGTTCTAGTCCCGCCTTAGGCCTGAAAGCCGGCTGGGTGACCTTGGGCCAGTCCCTCTCTCAGCCCAACCCACCTCACAGGGTTGTTGTTGTGGGGAAAATAGGAGGAGGAAGGAGTATTAGATATGTCTGCCACCTTGAATTATTTATAAAAATAATAAAGGTGGGATAGGAAATTAATTAATTAATTAAATAAAAATATAAAAATATAAAACACCATAAAATACTGTACATCAAACTCACAGCTGAGGTAGTCACATCCATCCATCCATACTTCTAAATGCTTTGCTCCCGGGAGAAGCATCTTCTGCCAAATCAGAGCCACTCAATTTAGGTATTGGGTGGGGTGGGGGAAAATAACAGAACTGTAAGAAGGTTGCAAACACATTGGAGGTGAATGAAATGTTTGAATATATATTATATTGCTATAATTAGTTTTCTCTCTAGATCACGGAGCAAAAAAAAGCAAGACCAAGGCTGTACTCCATGCTAAACAGTTTACATCAAGGAAATAAAATCGGCACTGAAAAAAAAAGTTTTGCCAACTTGCTTAATTGCAATATTCAAGAAGTTTGCAAAGGTCCCCCCCCCTTTTTTTTTTTTTTTTGCCTAAGTGAGCTTGCAATCATTTTTTTAAACTCTATTTTTAATTTTTAGGCTTAGGTGCCCTAACCTGGGTAGCAAAAATGGCACCCTCCACTCAGCCAGGATTTATAACGGAAAAAAAGATTAAAATAATGCTTTAGGTGCAGGAGAAACCCCTCCAAATATCTAATGGGAGCTGAGAAGTTGCAGAGGCTACAGAATGCTTTAAAAAAACCCTTTTTTAATTTTCTAACTAAGCAAAATGCAATCATTAGGAAGGCATGACAGGTACAAAAAGTCAGAGAATCAGACAATTGTGGAGTTGGAAGTATTTATCTAGTCCAGTGTTTCTCAACCTCAGCAACTTTAAGACGTGTGGACTTCAACTCCTAGAATTCTCCAGCCAGCATGGCTGGCTGGGGAATTCTGGGAGTTGAAGTCCACACGTCTTAAAATTGCTGAGATTGAGAAACACTGATCTAGTCCAACCCTCTGCAGTGTGCAGAATCAAGTCTGAGGTTTTATTTTTGCCTCCTGCTCAACTGCCAACAAGAGAAACATTTATTTATTTATTAATTATTTAAATTTATATCACCTACTTAATTCCATTCCTACTTAATTCCACTGCTACCGTATTCAGTGGAAAAATATTTCAAAATTCCTAATGAAGGAACTGTCAGGACCCAAATGAGGCCTCTCTCTCCATCATATTCCCTTCGAGCCTCCCATTTTTTTCTTTTCGGAAGTAGCTGGAGGAGGGAGATAAACTTCGTAATTCTATCTGCAATCTCCAAATCAACAGAGCATTTTTAGGAAGACAGCTATATCCAAGGCTTTCTATTGCACGTTTCCATCCAGCAAGGAATCACCTTCTCTGCAAGACTAAACTGCTATTAGAGGTCCTTTTTTGGTGCCTTGAAGTAAGTAGGCGATTGCCTGGACAAGTCCCTGCAATTTTCTTGGCAAGATTTGTGGAAGTGGCTTGCCATTGCCTGCTTCCTGGGGCTGAGAGAGAATGACTGGTTCAAGGTCACCCAGTTGGCTTTGTGCCTAAGACAAAATTAGAACTCAGGGTTGCTAGCCTGGTGCTTTAACCGCTATACTAAACTGCTCTTGCTAGGGATCATCACAAATCAGCATGGACAGACCCATTTACTGTCAAAAGCAGCATGGGCCTTCGATCCTGCTTTGCACCCAGCTGCAACACTCTGGCTTTTTCTATTCCATCTCTGCCCAACTAAGGAATTCTTGAACAAGGGTTTCTCAACCAGGGTTCCATGGCACCTTAGGGCACCGCGAGAGGTTATTAAGGATTCCCTGGGAGATCACAATTTATTTTAAAAAATATTTCAAATTCGGGCAACTTCACGTTAAAGAGGTAAGTTTCATTCTTTATGTTCAGTTTAAGAGCACCGTTAATGCATATAGACAGGCCTACCCATGAAACGAATGTAATAATTTTGTAATTTCTGGCCTGTATTTGAGCCTGAATGTGCAGGGGTTCCCCGAGGCCTGGAAAATATTTCAAGGGTTCCTCCAGGGTCAAAAGGTTGAGAAAGGCTGCCTTAAACCCTACCAGGTGGTATATGTGGGTGGAAGACCCAGTACCACCAGCCATTGAAATGAAGGTCCTTAAAGTTTTCATAGTTTTGGTTCAATGTGAATAAAAAAACTGAGCTTTCATACAGCACTTGTTGAAATCTGATCTTAGAAATGTATTCTGCATCTTAAGGCAGCACTTGGCCAACCTTGGCCGATTTGGAAAAGCGAGCAGGCTTAGACTTGGTTAGAATGTGAAGGGGAGACCATGAGGAAAAACCAGGGTTGTAGGCTAGGCCAAGAAGTGGAAAAAACATCTCAGAAGGCAGACATCATCATCATCATCATCATCATTATTATTATTATTATTATTATTATTATTATTATTATTATTATTAAAATTTATATCACCGCCCATCTCCCCCAATGGCAAGGCTGGGCTGGAGAGTTTGTGAGAGGCAAGGCTGGGCTGGAGAGTCCAGTGAACGGGACATGGCAAACTTCTATATAATGATCCAGAAAACCACATGGATATGTCTGCATAGTAACTAAGAATCAAGCTTGACTTAGAAGATGAAACCACCTTCTGCAATATGAATTTTAAAATGATAAAATTTCTGGGGGGATGTGTTTATTTTTTTGGCAGATTTGTATGTTGTCCAATCACAGCACTTAAAAAAAGTTTGCAGCAATCCAATCCAATAGTAACATAATGCCAGATTCATCCAACATGCCCTCCCAGTAAGAACGATTACTTACTTTGCTTAAAAAATAATGCCAATTAGAAGAGCAAAGAACAAAAAAATCACCCCAACTCAGCCACTAGGGCCCAAAGGTCCATCTGAATAGGCTTCATGGAAAACCAACTGGGTGGGGACATGCAAAATATCCTTAGGGTTTTTGAACCACCCCTGAGGAGGTCTGCTTCTGAGTTTCCACCCCATTAACTTCTCCTAAGGTTAGGCTGACCATATTTCCTTGAGACAAAAATGGGACATTGGGATGGCAAAACGGGGCAGGGCAGGGCTGGGCGATGGGCTGGATCGGCAGGCAGGAACTTGTCCAGTTTTCTCAGGCTGGGAATCTCCGGATTCCTTTGTTTGCGAGAGGCAAAGCTGGGCTGGATAGTCCAGTGAACGGTTGTCCCCAACAAGCCGTTCCTCCTCTGGCTGTGCTTTTACGTTCTTTTCTTCCCGCCGTTTCAAGGCAGGAGCCAATCGGCTTGCCCTTTGATCACCGCCTATCAGTCGATCCTGTTTTTTCCTTTTTAGGTTTCCCGCCGGATTGAGCTCTGCGGCTTGTTTCCCACTGTTTCTGCTGAGCTCCCCCTCCTTCCCCTCAAAGTCAGACTGCCTTCTGACAGGTTCGCAGGAACTTTCAAATTTTTAAGTAAGGTTTTTAAGAAAACAGGACAAAATGGACATTTACTGTATATTAAAATGATGGGACGGTCTGGAAATGTTAAAAAAATGGGACTGTCCCGTTCAAAACAGGACGTATGGTCAGCCTACCTAAGGTGGAAACCCTAAGTATGCCCTTCTGGACAAACAGGTGGTTTGCTGGCAAAGTGGACTCGAAGGTAGCAGGAAGCTGAGCCATGGAGCTATGGGTGTTCTTGGGGAAGAGAACAAGGTGGCACACATTTGTGTGATCTAAAACAGTGTTTCTCAAACTTGGCCACTTTAAGGCATGTGGACTACAACTCCCAGAATTGTGGGGGTTGAAGTCCACATGCTTAAAGTTGCCGAGTTTGAGAAACACTGAGCTAAAACATGCATCATGCAAATACTGCAGCTTGCATGCTTGCACCAAGCATCAGGATGCCAGTGCATCATCACAGTCTTTACATGACCTCACGGCATGGGTTTTGTCCTTTTGATTTCCTCTTGGTTGGTGGAACGTAGGGCTTTCTAGGTTAACAGTAGCCTTTGAAATGGATTCAGAATCCTATTGGCAGCCAATGCATAACCATTGCATGGCTGGCTGGAGAATTCTGGGAGTTGAAGTCCACTCATCTTAAAGTTGCAAAGGTTGAGAAACACTATATTAGGGTTAAGTGTTGTAAAAAAAAATTAAGAATATAATAGGGAACATTATAGGCAAAACTGCATTTATCTGAGAATGTTGTATACAAAATGTGTACAGAGACTGTTAGGTAAGAAGGATATAACAACATATGAAGAAATTTCTGCAGCATTTTTTAAAAACAAAAATGCAGAAATTTTGATGGAAATACAACAATTCCACTGTGTATTGGATTTAATCTGATCCATATATCCCTATTTTTGGATTTGTGCTATTCCTGCTCTATATTTCTGAATGTAGTGCATTTAAAAAAAGAATTATTTCTAAAGCTAAAAAACCTTTTTTACTGATATTTCCAAGTTCACAAGCACTAGAGTTTCACAGGTCTCAAATCTCTGTGCTTCAAGAAACTGTTTCAATATTAATGGCAGAGAAAACATATTTGGTGGGATAAAAGAGGTCATGTATAATATACCAGGTGAATTTAAAGTGCAGTTCACAAACATTTCACAAGTGGTAAATTGAAGCATTGATTTATAATGAGATCCTAAGGGAAATTTAGTCTAGCTGTGATGGGAAAAGAGATGACGATGAGTAATGAATGCTGCATTCAAAGCAAATAATTAGAATATAAACTTTCTCTAGCTGAAATGTTCTTCTTTCCAGATTATGTCTTCACATTTAACAGCAAAATGTCCAGCTGGCTGGATCTGGAACACAGGAGCAGATAAACATTTATCAACCATACAGCCATTAAACTGATACAGATGTTTAAGAATAACCAAGGTGATAACATTATTCTCAGGCCAACTTTGTACTTTCTAGTTATAATGAATTCAGCAATGCATTAAAAATGTAAATATATATATATATTTAAGAGCTCTTTCTAGTTTGGATTTCAGGCTAGAGTTGAACAGAATAGCCACCATAACTTTATGGTTTTAATTCACCTGCTTTGATCTGTCTCATTTCTCTGCAAGAGTGTTACCAACTGTCCATCTGGAGGTCTGCTGAATGTCCTCTAAACCAGACACAGACAAGCTGTTCTTTTATTTTTTATGAATAGCCCAACTGGATTCACATGCAAAATACTGAGTACAGCCTAATGCAAAAGTGATGTTTCAAAGCACATTTCCTATGGCAACTGTCCCCATCCAGCTGCTTTCCAGATGTGTGGATCTCAACTCCCATCATTCCCAGCCAGGAATTGAAGTCCAGGATCTCTGACACACACCGGCCAAGGATGCTGTTTCTTCTATGCTGGAATGATTTGCATCGAGAAGTACAAACCTACATCTAATTTAGTACAGATCAGGATTACTGACAGCCGAGTTTACTGTTGTGCTATTGTTAAATAATTTAAAAGCAGAAAGCTGTGTCATCCATGTAAATTACATGTTAGGGACTGCCACATTTTTGTGGAGGTTCAGTGGAACCACTGAAGAATGGCAGAATGTTCCTTCTTTTTCTCTCTTTTCAAATAAGAGCGAATCAGTCTATTTGATTTTTTAAAAAAAAATCTCAAAAATTGAACAAAGGGCCCCAGATTTGGAGCCATTCCTTTAACAAAAGAATGGTATCCTCTTGTTACCATCTGCCAGTGGCAGAAAGATTATTTTAACAATGATCCTACAAGGGCAAAATATTACGTGCCGCTCTACCAATAAATTACAACTTACTTTTCTTCAGTCTTTTAAAAAAATCTGCAGTTCCTCCATTCTGCACCATTCTCTCATTTTGAAGAGGTCCTTGCTCATGCCTTCATCCTCTTTGCCAGCAGCTGAGCTCAACACAATCCCATTGATATATAGCTTTTATTCTCTGAAAGCACCAAAGCATTCGGGATTTTGTTTTACATCTATTAATTTTCATTTGCATCTAAGACTTCGCAAAGTTCACCCGAATAGTTTAATCAAGAGAAAAACCGGCATTTGGGGATCTGTAGTGTCACTCTTCTGATCTGTTCTGATAGTGGAACCAAACAAGGGAGTTCCCAGGGCATGGTCCAAAAAGTCAAGAGGACAGCTGTGACAGTGCAATCAAAGCTCCTTGGTTTTTTTGTGTGTTGCCCCATTGTGGCCACCTTCATGACTTTTTCTGACCATATCCTGTGGATACCTCTGGAACCAGGCCAGGAGAACTTTGTGGCCTGCTGAGTATGACTGCTTCTTGGTTTTTGACCAAGGCAGCGGAGTATGATTGCTTCTGAAGCTCAGCTCTGAAAGGTGTAAGAAAATGAATTTATTCCTGAGCAGAGAAAGATCTACTGATGTGACGGAAATGTTTGAGAGGGGCCATAGCAACCATGAGCATCTCCTGGAGGGGCGAGGTGGGTGGGCGACATCATGTGTGCAAATCACACCCATTATGACATTTCAATTAGTCAACAATCCAGTTCTGTACTTTTCTAGGAAGCACATTTAATGTTTCCTGATAAATACACTGGCTGAATCACAAAAGCCTCTTGTGAACCGAAGCAGATGGCAATGCAGAAATCTTACTCTCATAGCTTAAGACCACCTAGAGATCTGATCCAGGCTGAATATCAGCCTCTGGATCTGGCAGATTTTTGGAGAAGGAGAAGGAGAAGGAAGGATGGGGAAGGGGAAGGAGAAGGAGAAGGAGAAGGAACAGTCACAGTGCTTGGCCTTCCTGTAGGCTAATTTACCATTCCTGGTCAACTGTACCCTAGCTTGGTGGGAATTTCCATCACCACATAGGCCTAGAATTCATACCAACCAGGTTCCCTGGAAAGGCGGAGCACATTTTTGGTTCCTTATCCCCCATGAAGTTGCCTGGAGCTTATTTCACAACTGGCTCACTGCCACTGAAGGGTCTTCCCATTTATTACCTCTGCACCAAGATCTGACCTGGTATAAGGATCACCAGGATCCTAATTCCCCTTTGTCCAATTGCCCACCACTCCACCATATCGGACATCCCCCAGCTGTACCTCTTTTACCACCTTACCTATGCTGAAAATGAGGAGAGGGAGGGCAGTGAGAAGGCCAGTGGGTGAAGGCAATGGGGTGGGGGGGGGGAGGACAATGCAGGCAGGCATTGCCAAGAAAATGCCAAGGAAAGCATTTTAACACATCTGAGCTTCAAAGATCTGGATGATCACTAGATGGCAGGAAAAAGCTGCGATTTTCTTCATTTCTTTGCTGCAGACTAAAGTCATTTGGACTTTGGCAGACCAAGAAGCTGCATCAACACTGCAGAAATGAATGCTGAACCCCAGCAGATCTTGCCCATCCCACACATTACTAGGAGTTACCAAAGTCCCGCAGAACTCCATCGCTTCTCGGCCTTTGGGCTCAAATCAAGTGTAGTTTGTGTGTGTGTGTGTGTGTGTGTGTGTAGTGTAGCAGTGTATATATACATCAGTATGCTTTTCCACATTGGTTTTCATCAGATTCTGGAGCCTGTTGTTGTCTTTACTCAGCTTGGAGACCTTGATAGAAATGGTAAAATCAGAGAATGGTTCTGATCGGTGTCTAAAGCCTGGTGATTTTGCTTGGACTTGCAGGAGGGGATAGCCTTTGGTGCCTACCGGGGATTTTAAGACTCTGTGATGAGTCCGTGTCTCACACTTGGCATTGGATGAAAAAGAGCCAACAGCAGGCAGAGGCTTCCCTGATGTGCAAATGAACAAGTGCATCCTACCCTCCCCCTTCTTCTACCTAAGTGGCCCCATTTGAATTCCCCCTATTCCCCATGGCTGAAAACACTCAAAAACGTTTTACATTTTGTTTCAGCAAAATACAGAATATTCACATAGGTCCAAGCTTTGTTCCTTCAAATTGCGGCCAATTCAAACCAGTTTAATGGGATTTTCAGGATGTGTGCTTTGTTTCACGCCCAGGACAAAACATGTTTTCCATTTTGTGCACAACCCTAATCATCCACCGCCACCAACCTACATCTACGTGATTCCAACCTACATTGCTGGTATCAATGACTCTATCAATAGCAGCAGAAAACCCTCGCCTGTCACCTTTGTTGGGCACACAAGCATTTTCCCCAAATAATGTGGTCTGGAGCAGAGTTGTTGCATACATGGTGGAGCTACTCTGCCCTGAATTCTGTAAAAGAGGCGCTTTGTGTGAGATGGGCAGCCATATAAATAGGTTAAATAAATAAAAGTAAATAAATAAATAATGCAGCCCTTCTATAACTCCAGCTCTATTTCTTGGAGGAGCCAGGAGGCTAGGCTGGGCAGCTATCCCTCTGGATTTTTATTTATTTATTTATGTTATTTTATTTTTTATCCTTATTATTTTTATAAGTAACTCAAGGCAGGGAAGATATCTAATACTCCTCCCTCCTCCTATTTTCCCCACAACAACAACCCTGTGAGGTGAGTTGGGCTGAGAGACAGGGACTGGCCCAAGGTCACCCAGCCGGCTTTCATGCCTAAGGCGGGACTAGAACTCTCCTACCACGCCTGATTGGCTCTTGGGCTGAGAGGGAGGGACTGGCCCAAGGTCACCCAGCCGGCTTTCATGCCTAAGGCGGGACTGGAACTCACAGCCTCCTGGTTTCTAGCCTGGAGCCTTAACCACTAGACCAAACTGGCTCTCAAATTATGGCTCTCAAATTACCAAATCATGGCAGGGATGCCAGATCTGGACCATCACTAGATGGTACCAGTGAAATATCGAAATCTCTAATTCTTCTATTCCCTCTCGTGGTCATCTGGACTTTTGCAGCCCAGACCTGTTAACCCAAATTGTATTGTTGGGCAGCTGATCGTGGTCAGGCAGTTTAAAACAAACCCTGAATGGGTTGGAATGTTCCCAAAAGCGTGCTATCCTTGCCCCATGATCCAGTTCATGATGTTGTGGAGGTGCAACTCCTGACTGGGTTCATGAACAATGCTTAACCTGGTTATTGAATTAACCCATTTTCCAGGTTTGCAGAATACATTGATCTATAAACTAGCCATGCCAGTAAGTTATGTTCAGCTAAACTAGGCTGAAAGTAACCAAGAATAAGTTATTGTGCAAATGCAGTTTCTAAGTCTTTAACACACCTGGTTAAGAGGACTGTGTGCAGCCAAATACTGCATAACTGCCGAAGCTTGGGGTCTGATATATTTCAGTGATATAAATTTGAAAAATAAATAAATACATAAATTTAAATGGCAACAAAGAGGCTGATGCTTGTGTGGTAATAGCCCATGAAGGCTCTCCATCTTTGTTAGGACAAAGGCTACAACATGAGCTTCAGGATATTGGACATTCCAGATTTATATACTAAGGCTACGCTGTGTTTCAGATTCAGTTCTGGGAGATGCTTCAGACCGTCTCCGTTCAGCCCCCCTTTTTGCAATCAAGTCCAAAGCCCCACAAGACTGTTGTCTCCTTTCTCTAGCCTTCAACCCCTGTCTTTGGCTCTTAAAGTCATTGGTCATCACAATCATTTGAACTCATTCAATTAAACAAGGGAATATATACTTTGCTTGCAGGCCATAGGTGTGTATGCAAGGCCCTTGGATGGAATTTTAATAAAAATCAACATCGTCAGCTGGTTGGGAATAAAAAATTAAGCATGTAGGTTAGCTTTCCTCCATATGGCATCTTGGGCCAAAATTTAGCAGGAATTGAAGTCGATTTTTTGCAGTTCTGCTCTACAAAAATCCAGATGATCGCAAGACGGCAACAAATATATCACGTGCAGTTGGTCCTCGCTTAACAATCACTCGTTCAGTGACCATTCTTAGGACAATGCTGAATGAATGGTACTTATGGCTGGTCCTCATACTTACGACGGTCGCAGTGCCCCCTTTGATCACATGATCGTGATCTGGGCATTTGGTGCCTGGCTCACAATTACGATGTGGCAGCATCCCGCTGTCATGTGCTGGCCATTTGCAACCTTCTTTGCTGGCTTCTTACAAGCAAAATCAATGAGGAAGCCAGCAACAGCTTGCAAATGGCAACGGTGTGGGATTTGCTTAATGACAACAACTGGTATCGGCAGAATTTCCATCGCAAAGCAGTGCAGTCACGTGACATCACACTTTACAACTGCATCACTTAGTGATGGAAATTCTGGTCCCAATTAGCATCATTAAGTGAGGACTACCTGTATTTGTATTTAAGAACGGAACATCAAATTTAGGTGATTTATATTCATTTAATATGCTAATTGGGGTGTGCTTTGTTTGTTTGTTTTTCTTTTGTTTGGTGTTTTACAATAGAATTTAATAATTTGATTATTGGTTGAACAGCTGTACACTGCCATTTTTAAAAATCTCTTTTCCTTCATTGTTTGTTCTTAGCAAGTTTTGCTGCTGTTGTTGTAAGTTGTTTTCTCTGTATTTCCTTAAACATTGCAACACAGGGTAATTTAAAGAAAGATGGCAGGAAACTCTACAACTTTTGCTGCTATCAAGTGGTCATCACTGCGTCCCAGAGAGGTTGAAATCCACCCATCCAGAAAGCCTCTGTGTGAGAAAAAAGCAGCATAAGGAGTTTGTAAATTAAAACTACTTTTCACCACATGGGGGTGCTGTTGGTGCAAGGAATCCTCTATCTGGAGCATCATTTCCTACATTCCTTTTGCAGCATCAATCATTTTATAGTAATCGGCACCCTCATTCATCATGGTTTCCCCTCCATTGTGCTTAATGTAGCCTTAGTGTTGAAAATAACATTCTACCACATGCTTGCAAGCATACAGTCGAATAATCCTGGACTGTCAGCTGGGACTGAAGTGTATGAAAAGAAATGAGGAGTGATAGTTTCTGAGCTAGCTGCAATAATGCCAGGGGACCTCAGGGAAGGGGCAGGTCTTTTCCACCATCTCTTGTCTAGGAGAAACAAATCTGCCATGTTCCCAGCCTGCTTTTGGCAGATACAACCATCAAAATGCACCCAAAAAACAGTGTAGGGCAGTGTTTCTCAACAGTAGCAACTTTAAGACATATGGACTTCAACTCCCAGAATTCCCCAGCCAGCCATGTAGGGTAGGGTAATGGTGTAGGGTAATGGTAAAGGTGCTGGACTAGGAGCAGGCCATTGTACTGGGCCTGGATATCCAATACCAAGCACATACCAAATAATAATACAAACACTAATTAGTCTGATGTACAGATAGTCCTCACTTAATGACCATAATTGAGACTGGAATTTTGGTTGCTAAGCAAAGCGGTCATTAAGTGAATATCACCCAATTTTATGACCTTTTTTGCAGCGGTCATTAAGTGAATCACCATGGTTGTCAAGCAAACAACATGGTTGTTAAGTGAATCATATGATTCCCCATTGATTTTGCTTGCAAGAAGCTGGCCAGGAAGGTCAAAAATGGTGATCATGTGACCATGGGATGCTACGGTGGTCATAAATGCAAACCAGTTGCCAAGCGCTAAATTGTGATTATGTGACCATGGGGACACTGCAATGGTTGTAAGTGTGAGCACCAGTTGTAAGTCGTTTTTTTCAGCACTGTCATAAGTCTGAACCATCACTAAACGAATGGTCATTAAGTGAGGACTACCTGTATTGTGGAAAACCTGAAAATGGGTTAACTGAAGAACCAGGTTGAATGAGTTGTGTGAACCCAGTCCTGCATTTCCTGTCTGGATCTCAAGCTTGGAGAGAACTAAATGAAGAATATCCCTTTTTATATTCTGGCCACATTCCGCTCCTCTCCCAGGAGACACATATCTCTGCTGGGGCAGACATACATATTTCTGAAGGACTGATAAAGCATCGCTCCTGTGCAAATCAACGTTTTGCTTTTTCAGGGGAAAGGAGAGAAGGAAAGAGAGCCGCTGGTCTCAGGGGTGTCCCTGAAGGGGGAAGCAGTGTCAAAAAGTCAAGGTGGTGATCACGACCATTTGATTGAAGCCCTGATCCTTTTTTAACATGTGCCACATGTGCAACACCTGTTTAAAATAGCTTCACTCATGTGGCCTTGGCTAACTTTCGTACTTACTGATTTCGATGTTGGTGTTACTCAACTCCAGAAAGACTCTTCTTTACCCCCCCTTGCAGACACCCCACTTGGTTCCCTTCCCTTCTCTCCCAACGCACCTGCCCATCACTTGGAAGAAGTAAATGTTCACTGGCTGAGTTTGCCTGGCAAGGCTAAAATGGGGTTCAGTAGTTCGTGGTGTAATGAATTGTGGGAATACCACTATTACCTTAATATTTTCTGTGAAGCACGCATTCTGGTTGTTCTGAGCATACCATATTATATGAAGTCACCATTTGTGCATTGTGTTAAACCAGCTTTGGGATGATATGAAGCTGACTTCAAAGTATCAGCTGGATGGGCAACCTGGTGCTCACTAGGTATTTTAGACTCCATTTTCCATAACCTCATGCCATTTGGCTGGGGTTGATAGAAATCAATGTCCAATACATCCTAGAATATACCAGTTTAGTATATTTGGTGTGGCCCTTCTATCTGCACAGTCATTGGCTTTGGTTTGATTCCAAATTGGGTAAAGAATGTGTGTCCTAACAGTCAGAAATCACACTGAGACGAGGAGTAGGTCTCTAGTGTTTATTACTGCTACATAAACAGAATCCTAACAAACTGAAGAAGCGTGGGAAAAACCCCTCAAAAGCTAAGGCGGGTCTGATCTGTGTCTCTTTGAATGGCTGCTTAATTCCTCAGTACTACGCATGTGTTTTCCACCCTGGATAGAGGCCCCCTCCTGCTCACCATGAGTACTCATGACAATGTGCATCTATATGTAAGTAGCCTTCTCCAGAAGTTCCGTGGACCACAGGAAGTAGAGGTGTCTGCAGGGTGTGGTCAAAAGATGGTGGCTGCTACAGTGTGATTGAAGCCCCACCCACTTTTCATATGTATGGTTGCCATCTTGACATTTTTTTACCATACCCTGTGCACACCCCTGACAGGGAGAGTGTTAGAAATGGGCCTGGGGCTGGACCTAGGAGTTATAATGCTGCTGTTTCTTCTTCAATGCATTTGATATCTTCCCAGAGATGGCTTGCTGGAGCATCTGATCATCTGCTGAAGACAGTAGCATAGAGCAAGATTCTTCTTCTTAGCCAAGTTGGCCAAGGGTGGAAGTTCTCAATTCATACTTCCTCCAGATGGTTGAGCTGTTGCAGTAGTACATGGATTGCAGATCTTTTGGTCGGGAAGAACCTTATTTGAAGGAGGAGGACTGGGCCCTGGGTTGCTTGGTTGAAGGGGTGGAGATCCACAGGCAGGGAAGGCAGTCAGAATGAACCCAGCTGCCCAATATGAGTTACCAAAACCACAGTTCGGGTAAAAAGGTAACATTGCCCCTGAATTGAGCTCAACTCCTAGTATTTTCATGGATGTGGCTGTGTTGTTTTCTTGGCCCTCATATGAAAATGCTTTACCATTGCCTTCTTGTTTTCAACTTCCTAACCTAAACTAGCTGCTAAGCTTGCCGATCAGAAGGTCGGCAGTTCAAATCCATGTGATGCGGTGAGCTCCCGTTGCTAGTCCCAGCTCCTGACAACCTAGCAGTTCGAAAACATGCAAATGTGAGTCGATTAATAGGCACCGCTTCAGCGGGCAGGTAACGGCGTTCCGTGTAGTCATGCTGGCCACATGACCACGGAAGTGTCTACGGACAAACGCCGGCTCTTCGGCTTTGAAACGGAGATGAGCACCGCCCCCGAGAGTCGGACACGACTGGACTTAATGTCAAGGGAAACCTTTACCTTTACCTAACCTAAACTATAGCCTTGGGATTTACCAAGGCCTGATCCAGATCCTCAGCCAGCATCACAAAACTGATCTTTTGCTCAGGAAGATTTTGGCATCTGGACAAGCATCAGAAGGAAGACTTTGAAGAAGACGCAGGAAGAGGAGAGTTCGCAACCAAAGATGGTTCCCAAAACAACATATGGGGTTTGTGTTCCACCTTGATTCTTCTGGAACTCAAACCTAGCCTGAGAAGCTACAGTTTGAGTTAGGTACGTGTGATGGATGTGGGAAAGTGGGAACGAGAGGAGCTTTTAGTTCAGAAAGGGAACAATAACAGTTGTAAAAAGGAACATGTAGCACTAAGGGTGTCAAAAATGCTCTCTTAATGGCCCTCTATGTGGCAAGAGCATGGAATTGTATGCTAGGCCAATGGTATCCGCAGGAGGATCAAAAAAATCCATGATGGTGCTGGTGATGGGGACCTCACAATCAAAGCCCCACTTCTTTTTTCACACGCATCACATGATGCACATTAAAAAGGGACAGGGCTTCAATTGTGGGGACACTATCATCATCTTGACTTTTTTAACACCACCACCACACAGGTAGGTGCCGCAGTGCTAAGGAGGAACATTTTGGCCCAGATCTGCTGATTATCTGGATATAATTTGATTAAAAATGCCTAGAGCAATTCATTTTCCCTATTATTATTATTATTATTATTATTATGGATGCTTTCTTATGGTGATAGTTTATATTTCTTTATTGTTTCAAGCTGCTTGCTATTTTTAAGAATCGTATTATATCATCAAAAGTACAAGCTGCCATTGCCATAGGCTTTTTTAAATGATGAATAATAATTATGGAGTGCATTGGAGGGAAACCATTGCTCATAAACCTGATCGAGAAAACCAGATTTTGATGGAACAATTTCATCTCCTTTCAGTCATAAAACTATGTAGAAGAATTATCTATATTGCCCACAGCCTGAAACAAGCTTTTTCACCCCTGTCTGAGAGGTATCAAGTAGCTAGTTCTCAAGCAGGTACAGATAACAACTGATAGTGAGGCTAGGATTAATAATTAATATTATCAATAAGTTATATTATCATTAATAATTAATATTGCCAAAAGAGAAACAGAAATATTCTGTAATATTTGGATTCCCCCCTCCCCATTTGATGGAAAATACATTGCTTTTTTTTTATTTTAAGGAGAAGAAAACAACACATTCTCAGAGTTGGAGGCCTGGATATCTATGAGTATTTATTGCACAATCCTCTCTCCAGTGATCCTCAGGATGGATATTCTTTCTTGTTCTTTTTAGAGAGGTCAGTGAAAATCAGCTTAAAAATGCAACCCAAAGGAATCCCTCAGAAATCCTCAGGCATTTTAACCACAAGGTACAAAACCAGAAGCCTTTTCACCCAGGATGAAAACTTTCTGCAAGCAGAAGATGGGGTTCCACCCAGTGCTGATAACACATACCTCCTCTGCTTGGTTCTGAATAATTAGGAGAAAAAGTACATTGGAGGTGTGGAATCAAAGCAAAAACCACGTCTCTGTTTAGACTAGCACAGCGTCTCCTTTGGGTTTCGGAATCAGCCTGAAAAAGGAACAGCGTCACAACCTTTTCATCAAAAAGTGAAGTGAGATGTTTGGGAATTAGGCCAATGGCACTGAGGTGCTTTCCTTGTAGGATCTTGTTAAGTGCTTTCTTAATGCTTGTAACTGAAATGCCTAAGAATTACTGGGGGTAGAGGGGGAGTCTCTAAATTAATACAGCTTTGAACAGGAAAACTTGGCCTCTCTGTGTGTGTGTGTGTGTGTCTGCGTCTGTGTGCCAACTTAGGAGAAGCATATTAACTGCCACACTAGAATCTCTTCCCAGCCTTCATTCTGGAGTGAAAAGGGGTCTATTAAATGCATCTTTTTGACCTTGCAGGTTTTTCAGAAATGGAAAAGAGCCACAGTTCCCTGCTAGGAGAGGAATTAGTCTAATCAAGATATGAATTCACAATGGGGGCAGCCTACAGTTACTGTGAAATAAATCATTTGAATTAATTCCATTCTTCCTTCATCTTCTGGAGCAATTCCTTGGGAGAACAACTCCTAATGGGATCAACATTAGGACTGGCCTTGAAAACAAGTCCAAACTTTGGAAAAGGGAAATGTCACCAAACTAGCCAGGGGGTGAGGCCCAGTTCTAGGCAACACACCTCAAGAAGGATTCAGAGAAATGGGAGTAGTAGATTCGGAGAAGAGTCATAAGGATCAGCAGGGGAACAGACACCAAATCCTATCAAAAGAAATGGAAGGAACTGGACCAGGAGAATCCATGGAGGTCAATAAAATCAAGACGGTGGCTGTGACTGGGCAGTGATAGCCCTACATCTTTTAAAAATGTATTACACGCCTTGCACACATGGAAAAGGGGGGGGAGTTTCATCTGCCCAGTTGTGCCTGCCATTTTGATGTTGTTGTTTTCTCCCAGGGACACCTCCGATTTTTGAATGTGTTGAGAAAAGACAACTGAGGGAATAGGATTACACTCTTCCAACATCTGAAAGGAAGCTCCATGGAGAAGATCCTTCTTTCCTCCTATTTCCAACTGTGGGATGAGACCAATGGATTCAAGTTTCCAGAAGGCAGATTGAAAGTTAGGGGAAGAAAAAAAATATATTCTGAGAGCCAGTTGGGTCTAGTGGTGAAGGTGCTGGGCTAGAAACCAGGAGACTATGAGTTCTAGTCCTTCCTTAGATATGAAAGCTGGGTGGGTGACTTTGGGCCAGTCCCTGTCTTTCAGCCCAACTCACCTCACAGGATTGTTGTTGTGAGAAAAATAGGAGATGGGAGTGTTAGGTATGCATGCTGCCTTGAGTTGGCACAAAATAAATGTGGGATAAAAATCTAATAAATAAACTTTCCAACAGTTTGATAACTCCCCTTGTAATGGCATGTGGGAATGACCTTGGGAGATGGGGCGAAGAGATGCCAAGAGAATGGTCAGATAAGAGACAGCATAGCCTGCAGCTGGATAGTGGGCAGGGCAAGAGGCTCAGAAAGGACCCTTCCTAATTTCTCAGGGTATAAAGGAGACTGGAGGAAAATTATACTTTCAGACTTGCAAATTCTGTTAATGTAATCTTACAATAACATAGAATTAGCTAATCTGTGTTTGCTGTCTGGTCTACCTGGTAAGGCCAGCATCCCTTCATTGGGTGGGTCCAAGCAGGAGCAAGACAGCCATCAGGCCAGGATGCTTGAATGTGATGTCTGCCCTGAGTAGGAATTACAGCAACTAGATGGGTGTATCTGTTTTGTCTGCAGTCCGGGGTATCAGCATTATCAGGGTGGGTCAAAAAAGTCAAGATGGCGGTCACGTATGCTCAATTCGAGCCCTGTTCCTTTTTCACATAAGTTGCATTTGCAATGCTTCGATTTAGCAAGGATGGTGGCCATTCTGAATTTTTTTTGACCCCCTCCCCACAGACAACCCTATGGGGTGCATTCTTCATTTGGGAGAAAGGTCCTGCCCCCCAAAAGTTAACAGTGGACTTATTTGAGGGGGAGCATATAGAAGACTAGACTATGTGGAGGGACCTCTCCTTCACATGGCTTTCTTCTGCAAAATGCAACAAAGATTGGAGCCACATCTTCTTCCTAAGGCACCCCCAATATATCATTTCTTGTGGTATGCAATAAAAAAAAGTAACAACCACATGAGAGAAAATATAACTTTCTGCCCACAAGCTTAACATCTCAAAAAGTACATTCTGAAGTAAAGAAACAGGAAAGGCAGGAGGAGAAAAACAGTCATGGTTTCAAAAGAAAATCCATAATTACAACAGTTGGGAAGAGTTGGGAGGGTTCCCTAAGATCATCCAATTAGGAAACAGTACACACAGGAGATCTGCTCTTACAATATTCTTGATAGATGGCCATCTGGTTTCTTAAAATGGCTAGAAAGATGACATTAGCAAAAGCTGTAAGGAAGTACATATGCAAGGAAGAATATTGGGAAACAGGGATGTGCCATGCACTGAATCAGTCTGAGTCCAAAATTTACCTATACAGTGGACTTTGATACTGTTGCTTGGGGCATCATCTGATTTCCCACAGTGTGTTCCTCCAGACTCTGGGTCATGAAAGCTTTAATTTGAATTTCTGCATAGAGCAGAATAATAATAATAATAACAACAACAACAACAATAATAGAATAATAAGCCCCTTGCAAATCTAGGAGTCTATAATTTAAAGAGCCACAAAGTTCAACGACTTCATGGTGAGGATTTCCAAAGCTAACTTGGAATTTTTAAAATTAGGGTAAACAAGGTGTGTGTGAAAAGCATCACTCTCTTCCAACCGCAAAATGTTGGTTTCATAATAAGATTGATTGCAGTCCCCTTGGAAATTCATGGATGGGAACATTAACTCGCATAGTTCTAGCTTTGTCCTTTCATTGTTGCATTTCCAGCTGGAAATCAACAGAATTGTTACTATGACTGGACTGTTTGCTGCTTGTTAAAGATACTGTCTAGGACATAATTAGGATTTAGACCTTATCAGGATTTAGAACTGACTAAGACGTCATGATATTTGAATTTGCCAAGACTTCAAGGATTGTAGACTTTTTGGATATGGTGAGTCACTAAAAAAATAGCGTGCAACATTGGAAGGTAAAATCTTAATGTGATCTGCAGTGATGGATTGTTGATACCTGTCATTTATCAATGTATGAATTAGCTTTTTTTTCCCCCCTCCAACACAAGGGCAAGGAAGAACATTTGAAAATAGTTGGTTGAACGTTTTGGATTGTTCCATTTATGATACAAATGAGTTTTTTTGAGTTTTTTCCCCCCTTTCCCTCCATCCCTCCCTTTCTATTATACTTTTCAGATGAGTTTAATGCAACTGTGGTATCAGAAGTGAGTTGCTGAGATAGCAGATTAAGTTCTACTCATCCCCTTTTGATGCCTTCTTTATGTTTCTTCCTTTCAGATCAGGTACCTTTCATGGAGGTCTTAGAAGAGATCTTTGTGCATCTGTGGCAGGAGAACCCTCTCTCTGAAATCCAGCAAGATCAACAGGCCATTCCACAAACCTTTCCTTAAATTCCTGGTACAAATGGCTCAATCCCATCAGCTCAGCATTTCTGGTTAGCAGACCTGGTGTCCATCTTGTGCAATGTCAGTGACCAGATCATTGAATGCAATTGTTAGCCAAGAGGCTCTACACCAGTGTTTTCCAAACTTGGCAACTGTAGGTGGACGTCAACTCCCAGATTTGTGTCTGTGTGTGTGTCTGTGCGCACCTTTGAGTCAGCATTGATGTCTGGCAACTGCCTGAACAAGTCCCTGCAGTTTTCTTGGCAATATTTCAGAGTGCTTTGCCATTGCCTCCTTCCTAGGGCTGAGAGAGAATGACTGGCTCAAGGTCACCCAGCTGGCTTCACGTCCAAGGCGGGACTAGAACTCATGGTCCTCTGGTTTCTAGCCTGGCACCCAGCTGGCTTCACCAAACTGGCTCAATCTTAAAGTTGCCAGATTTGAAAAACACTGCTTTATACAATGCTAGAAATGCCTTTTTATTATTCTTCCTGTTAGACTACATTGTTAAAACCATTGTAGGGACATAAGATTTTTCATTGTTCGTTGTTAAATTTAATTCTAGAGCAATTTTTGTCAACTGTGGCAACTTCAATACTGGCTGGGAAATTCTGGGAGCTGAAGTCCCCACAGTTTAAAGCTGTCAAGGTTGAGAAACACTGTAGAGGACTGGAAAATAGGAAAACATTAGAATAACAACATTTGTTTCTCAGACTGCATTTGGAGTAAACCATTGGTAGAGGAAAGACAGATCTACATTCCACTTCTGGAAGACAAAAAAATTCTGATTGTAAAGAAAGCTTGACATTATCATGTTCTTAGGTATATAAAGTTGCTTACGTTTTGTTGCTGTTTTTTTAGGAATCATTGGTATGTGATATACTTTTGATAAACTTGAATTATGGGAATTCTAGTCAATGAGAAAAAGGGAAAGAAGGCCAACAGTGAGACAGATCCCTGAAATAAAATATATTCGAGCTATCATTTCCATAAAAAATAGGGTAAGCAGAGTCCAACAAGATCAATCCAAATCAGCCATTTCAGTTTGAATCAATTAACTTACTTTTATCTTAAATGTCCTTTGGTTCTTCTGGAATATGCAAGTAACCAGTAAAAAAGGAGAGGAGATACCAGCGTGGATGGATTCATTTCAATGGGAAGTTTACACAGAAGACATTTCATAGTGAATGACATTTTCCCAAGTCAAATGTTTTGATCCAGAATTGGTGAGATCTTCTGCAGATCCTTTGGTCTCCAAGGTTGTGTTTGCTTAACCAGGTCAGATAAAGTCCAAATGGCTGCATTTATACACCATGCTAATCCTGGTTAATGATAAGCTTCATCAGGTTTTGTTTTTCTTTGGTGGCTTCTCACATTGTACCAATGTAGCCTATTTGGTGACAGTAGTTTATTGTTCAGTGTATTGTATGACCTCAAAACATGAGCTAATTCAATAACTACCCTAGGTGTCTCATGGGATCATGGCAAATGAGTTTCATTCCTCTTGAGTCTCCCCAGGTTCAGCATTCTTCCCACCCACTCAACCACCATAATCTGTTTTCCACTGGAGGATCTTCCATACTTGTTTTTATTTTGTAATTGCCTAGACTTGTCTGCAAAATTTGGGAGGGCAGGTTTGCCTTGGACATCCTTATATGATTTTCCTACCATGGCTTCCAACTTCTCATTCTTGCCACAGAAAATCAGCTAAGTAGAAAGTAAGAACTGCTAGACAATACCTTTCGATGGATAGTGCCAGGAACCATCTGTCTTGAAACTTCCTTGGTGTGATGCTAACCAGCTTTAAAATTGATATGTGTTGGCTGAGTTTACAGTACGGGTTAATCTGGAGCTATCAGATCTGGTCTGCAAAATCCAATGGCCACTAGGTGGCAGAAAACAGTTGAAGGTTTCCTCATCTCTGCTGCCATCTCATGGTCATCATAATTTTTGCATCCCAAGTCTGAAAATGCTAGGTAAATCTGCATGTAGTTTAACAAAACACAAGATAATATACCAGAAAGGGGAGAAAATCAGGACTTAGCACAACATCTCATTTCACAGAACATGCAAACACAATGGTTGAATTCCTACAACTTGATGAAATACAGATCATCCAACCCAACTGTAGTCTAGCTTAACATACATTGTGAACTCAGCCATTCTGCTCTAAGTTTATCTGGAGGCATGATAGACGTCCTTTTAAAATTCAGAAAGCTTGTAGATGTGTAATAATTGGGATTTTTGAAAAATATGGAGATATTTATTTGATGGCTTCAAGAAAGCTTGGGCATAATTCAAAGCAAGTTGTTCGTCGTTCACTCTGACTGATCCCATGGTGTTAGCGGTGTATTCATGTGGAAGTCAGTAGGATTCACATGAAGCATCTCCAGTTTTGGTTTCAGCAGCACGTTTTCTCCAGCATATATTTCTCTAATGAGATGCTTTCCCCAGGTATTTGTGCCATCTAAATAACATCACATTTGGCTTAGATGGATGGGAAACACAGCCGGGTCTCAAAGCCATCAGCTCAAGACAAGCTCATCTACTCAGAGCAGCTGAGGATGAGTATGCTACTACAGACAATCTGTTGGCATTACCTTGATCGCCTCTTTCGACTAGAATAGGAAACTGCTGACTACCAGTTTTAGCAGTGGTTCCTTCTCTTGGACTGGCTACAAACATATAGCTCTCCCATTCCCTCCAATATGTGTGTGTGTGCATGTGTGAATGTGTACATATACACATGCACATACACACATACACATTTAACTGTATATAGCACTAGTTTTAGTTTAAGGTCAGGATTAGATGTTCTAGAAAAGGGATGGTAGCTAAAGCCTCTTGGACCTTCATCTAGTTATTACATCAACCCATTTTGCATAATGGCCTGATTCATAAGTTAACCAAAGATGATAGGTTCACACACGATAAACCAAGGAACAAAAGTAACCAAGATTAATACCAACTGAGCTTAGGATGTTGTAGAGATGCAACCATTAGGTAACACAACCTCATTGTAGACCCACTGATCAACCAAGGTCCAACTGAGGTCATTCAGTCTTATTTAAGTACAACTTAGTCCTGTTCCAATCCATTGGTAGCAACAAACTTAGGATTTAAGCATTACTAAAGACCCATTGGTTTCCATGGAATTTAAAACTGACTATATCAATTGACTCCAATTCAGAGTGAAGACGCTTTATCAAGATCTTTATATATACTTCAGGGAAGTAATTCCTTTGAAGACCTACAATTTGCTGCCCATTGAAGTGAATGGGAATCTATGTAACTGAGTGTTCTAAATGGCCACTCTGTATTCAAACTGACCTGGATCAAATTTGTCAAGTCTTCTGGATGTCTTCACTGACTGTTAGGCAGGCAGAAGTACAGTACAAATCACCTATCAAATTGAAGTGCAGTGCTAAAAATTAAAAAAGAGAGAGACAAAGTAAAATCTGATGCTTGTATTGATGCTGAACTGGACTGTAGCATGCATGCATATATATATATATATGAACACTGAAATAGAATCTTTGGTTTATAAAAATTATAATATTTATTAAATTGTATAATATTGATATAAAGTTTATAAATCAATGTGCCAAGAGGAGGGCAGAAAAAGCAGAAACCAGGCTCCTAATACATTTCAATAAGATTTTATTTTCTGGGAGGACAAAACATCCGTGTAACAATCTCCCAATCTTGTGCTATCACAAACAGTAGGAACTGCAAAAAACCGCCAATGCAGACAATTTTGGTATGCAAAAAACTCAATCTATGTCTTACTGACGCCTGGCCAGCAGGTGGCACAGTTTGGCGCAGATTGATACCTTACAAATTGCAGCAGGTGCCTCTAATGTTCTTTTTAATCTGAATAATGACTTAATGTGAATTAATTGTTCTGACATTTTCATTTAATGTTTGGGGGAAAATGCTTACCATGCATGGGGGGAAAAACCCCACCAACTTCAAACACTAACAATATTGTTCAAGGGTTTTGTTAAATTAATCCTGTCTATTCCAGCATGATTTCAAACAATGCTGGCCCTTGGGTTTTCTAAAAAGTTGGGCAAACAGATTATTTTTTCCCCAGCATGTGGCCCTCATAGGTACACTGCTTCTAAGTAAGGAAGTTCCATAGTCAATACAATAAATAGATCCATCGTTCTTGAATTTGTGCATGCTAATCTGCCTAGACCAAGAGATACTAAAGACATCCTGTGGAATTAACTATGTACACAGAATGAAGACGTTTTTAAAAAACAACACATTTTTACTGAAAATTTTACACTGGGAGTCACATATAAATCTTGGCATTTTACTTTTTAGTATATTGCCTAATGGAACCTGAAAAATAATTTTGCAGTCGCCTAATAAAAAAAATTACAATAACAACCCACTCCATATTTAGGCAAGAACACTGAAATCTTTTGATTTTTATGGATTTTACTCCTTGTTGGTGTGTGTATGCAGATCTGCAAACCATCAGCAATTTCAGAATGCTTGAGCGGATCAAGATCATGACACGCAGAGTTATCTGCATCCTAATTAAAAACACATTGCATTTGATAACAAAATTCTGTACTCAGCTGAAAGCTAATTTACAAACTGGGTAATAGATAGGCATTTTCAAGATTTTTTTTAAAAAAAAAATTGGTAGGCAAACACATTGCTTACAATGAAAACGGGATAAAAATACATTTTAGTTAACTGCAACTCATCAGAGCAAGATGTCAGTATAGCCATTTTAATCACCTGCAGGGAAACAACAGAAAACAATTAAAACATTTTCAGTCTTGATTTAGATATATTATATTTAATGTTTTTTTATTACCAGGGAGGTATGTGCTAAAGGAAAAGGAAGCAGACATTATGTCCAGCTGTATTTAGGCTTTAAAAGAAAAAAAGGAAAGAAATCAGTTGCATTATCATTATTAGTGGTAATGATAATGATACATAAGGCCCTGTGAAGTAAATTAAAATTGCCCACTCATTTTCTAGTGCAATCATAATAACAAGAAAAATAACAACAACAATGCTGTCCCATTGGTGGTGCTTTTAATTATATAAAATAACCACTAATATAAAAAAATTATAGCCAAAGACCCTTCTCGTATTTAGAGGTAAATAGTTATTCAAAATGGGCATTTTATCAAAAGGAATTTATTCTGTTAGAAAATGCCTTGTTTGCTGAGAAGGTGGAAAAGCCAGAGCAAAGGAAAAGCATAACCCCATCCAGAGAATATGTGACCTCTTGGGTAGCTAAGAAAAGATCTGTAGTGGATCGGCTTTCTGATTCTGAAGGCCAGGATGGGAATCGGTATAAGAAATCCATGAAATGGGTCTATGCTGTTCACATCCTTGAACTTCTATTATGTTCATTTCAAAAGAACTAGGAGTAAGGACGTATCATTGGGCTATAAAAGATAGTCGTGCAAGGTGACATTGGCTTGCCCTGATGTTATGCTCCTGAATTAACCATGTTTCTTGGTTGGCACTCTCCATTAAACTAAAAAACTAACCAGATGGGTGGGTCTGCGCAACACCCAGAAAAGAAAAGAATTAGACCAAGGTTGGGAGGTTGTATGAATCCAGCTGCTGGGTCTTAACCCTCCCTTTCTTTCTGGTCCTCTCTCAGCCGCTTGGATCTGGGGTGGTAGTGATGGACCATTGATAGCTTCTTCTCCTCACCCCTTCTGGCCTTTGTGGAGATCCCATATGGACGCAGCTCCCAAGTCTCTCCCAAGGGGTGGGGGAGAGAGGGGTGGAAGGGAGGGGGGGTGGCAGCCTGATCTGATCTGGGCTGTCAAGGGAACCGGTCTCTTGGCATTCACCGCGTGCCTTAATTGTATGGACATTAAATCAAGGTCCGCTGTGAACACGCAGAGAAGGGCCCAGGAGGAGTGGGTGAGTGATGGGGGACTTGGGGGTGGAACAGAGGAAATACCGAACCAGGTTGTAGCCTTGAGCCTGATCCTTTCCATCCATTTACACCCCGCTCTTATGCACAGCCCAGAATCTGCATTTCCTTCCACACTAATGCCGAAAGACACCCTCTACTGCTTTCCCATTACAAATGTGAGCTGAAACCACAGCTCACTCCACATTGCGCAGACATGACTTTGGCACATCTCTCATGTGCCCACAGAAATCCAAGCACTGTCCTAACCGCTGTGCTTGGCTCCTGGCTCTACAAGCAGTCACTTCCTTGTGATCCCCTGTCAAGCCTGATTCCAGATGCAGCCACCAAAATAGGCAACAGATCCCTTCACACCCACTGCTGCACACACTTGGGATGGCTCACTTCCTTGCACCCGCAGAGGGCAGCACAGATAATCACACATTAGACCTTCCTCAGACGCCACTGCAGTGAGCGATACAACCTCACACTGCAGCCCCCTCACCTGATGTGCCGAGCTACAGTTCACACCACCCCCAGCTGAATATGGCTTCCGTTTTCCCCGATTGCCAGTTCTTCTCTCCAGGCTGACCTCAATAGCTACAATTTGACCGGTACAGTAAGACATTATTTTAAAAGCACAATTTGTTCTCTCTCTCTCTCCACTCGCACCCCGTTCCTTCCTTCCTGTTGCGAAAGAAAGAAAGAAAGAAAGGGAATAAATGCTCCAGAATTATATACTGATACGAGGGCACGCACACACACGGGATTTTCAAGCCTGTGCCAGAAAAATTTTCTTTCCTTCGGAGACCAGCACTGGATTCTTTCCTGAAATCTGGTGTGTGTGTGTGTGTGTGCGCGCGCGCGCGCACGCAGAGAACACACACAGACGTCTCTCTACAATAATTCCAATTCAAATCTTGCTGTGGAAGTACAGAGTGGTCCTTGGTGACCAGCAACCAAAACAACCGCCGCCATGCCTTGATTCCCGAAGCATTTTGTCTCAGAGGATGCCCTGAATACTGCTCCTTCGCTCATTCTTCCCCCCTCTCTCCCTTTCCCTCCAAGCACGATTTCATCTCTCTGTGATCAAAATCTGCAGCCCTGAAGAAACCAGGTATTTATGGTCCATTCTGATAAATGCAGGCGGGAAACAAAGAAACAGTCCCCAGCTATGCACGAGCAATTTCAAAGCCTCCTTGAAAGCAAACACGTTCTCACCGCCGTCTTCAGAATCAGCAGCCCTCCGCAGTGGCGCGCCAGAGTCCCCGGCGTCCCGCTGCCCCGCGAGTCGCCGCTCAGCAAAGGCGGTTTTAACGCTGCGCCCCGCAATTCGTCCCGGGGAGGCTCCGCCAGCAGATTTCAGACTGGAGTCGCGGGTTCTCCGCCTCCCCTCGACCCACTAGCCGCGGGAGCCAGGAAGGGAAGGGGGGTTCGCGCATCCGGACTTTGCGGAACAAGGGGGCGGGGAGGGGACCCGCATTCCTGACCAGGCGCTGCGCCGCTCCCGCCGCAAGCGCTTCGAACCGTTCACACGCACACGCACGCAACCCTTGGGTAGAACAGCTTGGAGACACACACAGCAAGCACACGAAAGGCCCCTAAGGGCTTCCGATTGGGGCGCGGGGGGGCGTCCAGGATGCCCCCGCATTTCTTTCCAGGCGGTCCCTGGTCGCTGATTCATCCCACTTAGAAACGCCTCCGGGACGCGAAAGCAGGATCCGGTCCAACTGTTCTCTTCGGGCGCATCCAGGGGAATAATACGAATTCAAAGCAACATTAACGGAATAATGTATGGGCCGCCCTTGCCCGCGGACTGGAACCCGAGAGGCCGCGTCTCCCTCTGCCGCGCTTCCTCTTTTATCCGCTCCGGAGCGCTTTCATTTGAACGGGAAGGAAAAACCTGAGCGGTTCGGCTCGGGGTTGGTGGGGCGGTTGCTGTTTTGCCCTTTCTGACTCCCCTCTTTTTTTTTTTTTAAGTCCGATTTTAATGAAGAGCGGAGGTCAGCGGAGAAGGTGCAGCGAAGAAGGGCGGGAGCGTGGAGAGACCTTGAAAAAGCTGGTCCTCTGTTCCTCTTTCTCCAGCGCAGCGCCTCCAGCCTGCCTGCCTGCCTGCCTGCCTGCCTGCCTGCCTTCCTTCCCCTTCTTCCTTTCCCTTCTTCACCCCTCCCCCCGGCTCCCCCTTCTCTCCTCCAGCGCTCCGCGGACCGGCTCCAAAGGCTTCTCTCTCTCTCTCTTCCCCCAATGGCTGATTTTTCCACCTTCCTCGGGAGGGGGACGGCGAGCGGGGGGGGGAGGGGCGCCCCCCAGGCCAAGGGGTTCAGCTGATCCAAGCGGAAAAATCGCCTCGCGCTCGCCCCCCGCCCTCCCGGCCCCCCGCGCCCGGGCTTCCTGGGCTCTCGTTCTCCCGCCCGACTTCGAAGCGCTTCTGCCGGCTGGGCGGGCAGCGCCGGAGATTACATCGGGACGCCATGACGTCATGGCCGGACCGAAGTTCGCCTCCGGCTGTTAAAGATGCTCTTGGAAGGGGGGGGGGGACGAGGGGGGAGCTACCATGTTGGGAAGAGGTGCGGGGGGGTCGTCAGGGGGAGGAAGGAAGAGAGAGGGAGGGGGTCCATCAGGTTGGGGAGGGAGGCGTAGGGGGAGGGCGCGCGGGGGTCACTGGGGAGGGGGGAGAGATGGAGCTCCCGGGTTAGGAGGAGGGCGGGGTTGGCGTTGAGGGCGCAGCGGGCGGGGGTCGTCAATGTGTGTGGGAGGGGAAGAGATGGAGCGCGGCCGGGGAGGGGGGAGTCGCCGATGTGGGAGGGGATGAGATGGAAGCCACCAGATTGGGGAGGAAGATGTTGGGGGTGGGGGTGGCAAAGGACGCCGGTGTTGGGGGCAGAAGAGAGAAAGGCTGCAGGGGAACGCAGATGTCCCGCGAAGGCCGGGGAAAAACCTCGGCATTTGAAAGGCGAACTCAGAGGAGAGGAAAGGGAGAAGAGAAGAGAGGAAGAGGAGGAGGAAATAGGAAAGGAAAGGAGGGACCGGGGGAGGAGGAAGGAGGAGAGGAAATAAATGCATAAGCTGGGAGGGGGGGAGGAGGCAGAGCAGGGCTGCGTAACCCGGCGCCGCATTTCTTCCGAAGGACCCGCAACCTCTCCCCCCGCCCGAACCCGGTCCGCCCCTTCCACGAGGTGACGCGCGGATCACTTCAGCCCGAGACCCCGCAGCCGCGGCCCTGACGGGGGGCTCCCTCTCCCGAGGCGTAGAGTCGAGCAACCCGAGCGCCGCCCCGGCGACAGAGGGACCCTCGCACGGTCGGCTCCTGCTCAGAGTCCGAGAAACGCCGGGAAAACGCCGGGCTTCGGTTACCCTGTTTCTGGGCCAGGCCCAGACCGGCTGAGTTCACACGAACCTCAGAGTCAAGTCAGTTGCAGTCTAGCGGCTGAGTTTGCACCGCGTGCTAAACTCAACCTGTCTAACCTCGGCTGAGATTTAGGGCGGCTTTTTGAGGGGTGAATTCACCGGGTTGAGTTAGTCTAGGCGGAAGCCCCAAAGGGTTCAGTCATCAGATCAAGCGGCTTGTGAGAATACAGTCAGGACACTCACACCATTCCTGTCTCGACGCTTTGACGCCCGCGCCCTCGCTCACACATACACACAACGAGTTAGATCCTTACTGTACGCATACGCACCCCTTCACACGCGTATATCTGCTGTGTTTGCATCGCAGCGCTATTTGCTAACGCGTTTTCTCGGGAGTGCTTACGCCTTTTAGAGCTTACGTCCAAGTAAACGTACGCAAATTACAGCCAGATCCACCGGGTAGCTCAAATGCTTCCCAATATCTATTCAGACGAGATCACCTCTTGGGGACCGCCTCTGCATTGTCCTTGAGATTCAGGAGTCTCCCTCGTAGGTAAGGGAAATGCCCAGATTACCTCGCCAAACCGAGGGACGGAAAGGAACAGAAGGCAGAAAGAGAGAGGGAGAGATCTACCGCGGAGGACTAGATCCTGCCAAAATGCTTCCCCCCAAGACGCATTAGCGGCCCTCCCCCGCCGCGCCTTCCGTTTCTCCTGTTGAAATCCCTGGGCCCGAAAGCTCCCTCGCAGGCCTCTTTCCTCGGTCGTGATCCCCTACCGTGCCTTCCCAGGGCCAACCTCGACGCCCCGACTCAGAGCCGGCCCCGTTGTTTTCCATGGGATCCAGTCCCAGGAAAAGGGTTGGCAAGAGTAAGCCCTGTTAATTTCAGTGGGGGAGGCCCGTGTCGCTAGATCCCAACGATTCACGGCGGGGCTCAGCGGGTTCCCGCCGCCCGGTGGGTGGGTGGGGGGCTGGGGGGAAGGAAGGAAGGACGGAAGGACGGAAGGACAGAAGGAAGGAAGGAAGGAAGGAAGGAAGGAAGGAAGGAAGGAAGGAAGGAAGGAAGGACAGTCCCGCACCCCGTAACCGGCCAGGGCCGCAAGCTGTGAACAGGCTTTTTGCATTGCAAGCGCCCCCGGCCCTCATTCTTCTTTAATCTCTCGCCTGCTTCTATCTTCAGAAGGGGTTCCTCAAACAATAATTATCTCCTTACTTGCCTAGAATTGGTTCCTCTTCCTTTCTGTTCAGGACGGAGAACAGCGGCTAGCCTTCTGTCATCCGGCGGTAGACAATGAATCTACTTTTTAAAAAATCCTTTATCGCTCTCTCTACAAGTTGAAGGGGTTTTTTTCCCCTCCAGCGCAGAAGAAATATTCGAATATTTAAAAGACCTTGCCCAAAGCTCCAAAGATTTGGAATCTTGGGGTTTATCCCGTGCGCGCGCGCGCGCGTGTAAAATGTATCCACTTGCAGACAAAAACAGAAGCAAAAATAAAACGAGGTTGGTTTTTTCGATTTTTAGAGATTACTTCTGCTTTGCTTGGATTCTCCCGATTAAATCATCTCCGTGTATTAATGTTAACATTGGCATCGTCGCATTTTTAAAGGCTTTGAAACACCGGTTTCTTCAGTTCTTGTGAAACGGCGCGGGTGGGGAACGGGAACGTTTCTCCCCATTGGAGTGAGAAAGACCTCCTCTTTTCCTTTCACCTTAAGAAGCCGGGGATGTGACTAATTTATTCTTCGGATTTGTCATCAGAAGCGCGGGGGGGGGGGGGGGAGGTAGAAATATATATCCTTTAACCTTTCTCCTTGAAATCCTTAGCAAGGAAAACGCCGACCCAAGCAGTCCTAAAGGATAAGCCGCGCCAGACCCTTTCCTCACTGAAAATTTAAAAAACACAAAACAAACAACAACAACAACAACAAAAGACCACAAAGCTGGTGCAAGACTCTGGCTGCCAAGACTGATCCGAAGAACAACAAAAGACAAATCGGGCGGGGAGCGGGGGGGCGGGGGGGTGGAAAAAAAATTCTTAGTTGCCAAGGCTTAAGCTTACCCGGAGGATTAAAAAAAATGTTAAGAAGCCGCACCAATTGCCCTGGTGCTAAATGTGGGTGGGAAGGCTGGAAATGGGAGGCGGTGGTGCACTGGGGGGCATCTACCCCTATTGTGTGTTTTTGTGGGCGGGGGGAGGGGGCGCCTGGATTTCTTAAAAACAGGCGGGTCACTTCTCTAGGTGGCGATCCCATTGGTGGAAGTGTGCGGGGAATGACCCAGGAACACACTTCTTTCTCCCGGCCTGGAAGACATCCCTCGTTTGTTCTTCCTTTCCTTTCCTTTCCTTTCCTTTCCTTTCCTTTCCTTTCTTTCCTTTCCTTTCCTTTCCTTTCCTTTCCTTTCCTTTCCTTTCCTTTCCGTTCCTTCCGTTCCCTTCCCTTCCTTCCCTTCCCTTCCCTTCCCTTCCCTTCCCTTCCCTTCCCTTCCCCTTCCTTTCCTTTCCTTTCCTTTCCTTTCCTTTCCTCCCTCCCTCCCTCCCCTCCCTTCCTTTCTTCCTCCCGGCTTTTCTCTGTTCCGATCCACAAGTCAAGGGGGCAAGCGAGCGCAAGAAAAGGAAACGCGTTTGCGCTCTCCAGGGCCTAAGGAAGAATCTATTCTCCGACACCTTGGAAGGAGCGGTTTGTCGCCTCTTCATTCTGGTATTAGGCACACCCACGCTACAACCGCTTACTCACCGCTGGGTCTCATGCTGGCTGGGGGAAAATAAAAATCCTGTCCCAGTTTCTCTCCCCCCCCCCCCCCAAATCTAATGTTGGACCACAACACTCATCGTCCGGAGGAAGGGCTCCCTAATGTACGCCAACACATTTGGAGCAAGGGATAGGAATATCCCGGCAAAAATGCACAATAAAATGTCCCTAAAGCAGCCGCGTGTCTGCCCATGATTTTATTGTACAATCCAGTTTTAGGCAAATTTTCTGGGCCCCTCCGACTGCTCGGGTTCCCTTGAGGTCGGTGGGGCGCGTTCGGGGAAAGCGCCCTTCCTGGTTGATCTTTTCGGGGTTGATCTTTTCTGGTCCGGCTGAGAAACAGTTGAAGGTCTGAAACCTGCCCTTAAAGGCTGCAGGGTTTTAGCACAGTTTCTTTCTGGGAGGAGGAAATCTCTTCCAGCCCGAAGGGACTTACGCGTGAATAAAAAAGCCGCGAGAGTTTTGACGCGAAAAATTAATGAAAAATCAGCATATTTTTGTTTGAGATATCCCTCCCTCCCTCCATCATCTCCATCCCTCCTAAACGTTTTTCTGACTTTAAATCACTCCGTTAAGAACCCATACAGTATTTTGGAAGCGCTCCATCCATCTCAACCCTTTTCGAAATACCCACTCTAGTTTTCCTGGCAAATAGATTCCCAAAGCCGCAAACGAGAGAAAGACACCGGGAAGGTTGGGTGGGGTGGGGGGGAGCTGGAAAAAATATTCCCTGGGGGCGGAGGCGACCCCAGCGCCCTCTGGTTCACCCGCGTCTTTGCGCGGGAGAGCCCCTTTCAGGACCTGGGATCTTGCGCGCTCCTCCTTGTCATCTTGTTCCCCAACAGCTATGGGGAGGGGAGTTGGGGGGGGGGGGTCCAAAGGAGTGGGTGCGGAAACGCCGTGGCTCGCGGCTTCGCTGTCCATGGTAGTTCGGCGGCCCGGCCGTTCCAATCGGACCGATTCCCAGTTCCGCCGCCTTTTTTTTTTTTTTTTAAAGCTTCTTCTCCTGTTCCTTGGGCAGGACTCTTGCCCCTTTTTACGCCTCTATGTCTAAGGAAAGGGGGATCCTTCCCTCTCCCCAAATAAAGAAATGATGTCCGCACGAGCAGGGCGCCGCGGCTGCCTTTTTAAAAAGAACCCAGATGAATTCTTCTCCACCCCAGGACGGAGCCTTTTTCTCGTTGAAATCTCAAAGCCACCCTCCGAGAAACCGCAGAACGAAAACCGCTGAGGTTTCCCTTAAGTCCCCGAGCGACACGTTTCAATCCCAACGCTAAACTCGTTGAAAACCCCCTTCACCTCGGAAGACCTTTTTCGTCCAAGCGAAGCCGGGCACCCCGCTGGGCGCTTTATGCGGGGGCTGGGGGGGCGCCCTCGGCCTGTTTGCCTGCACTCCCTGGCCTCGGATTCACCTGCCTAGCAGCTTTCCCTAACCGGATCCGGACCGATTGGGCGGCTACACCCCCGTTCCTCCCCCAAGCTGGGGACGTGAGGGGCGTGTTAGGGGATGGCCACTATATATATATAAAAAACGCTTCTCATCCCGAGTACATCTGACCAGACGCATCCGTACAAGAAATAATAATAATAATAATAATAATAATAATAATAATAATAATAATAATAATGTGCTAAACTCTCCCATGGAAACCGGTTGGTCTTAAAACGGCTTAGACTCGGGCGGATCCTGGCCATAAACTGTTAGGCGGCCTCCCTGCCGACACACCTCCGACCCTTCCTCCTTTTGAAGACGACGACGACGATGGAGGGTTACTTGGGTGCAATCTGCTTAATGGGCGCAACCCACCAACCAGGGCGAAAGGACCACGAGAGCCGGTGGATAGAAAAACTCCACGGAACAATTCGCTCCCATCCGCTCCTAGATCTCTCGCTTGGAGGGAGGGTGCATCTGTCGGCCTCACGCGCGGAGGGTCCGGCTGGAGTGGGTGGGCTGTGGGCCGCGCGGCGCGGATGGGAAAACTGGGCCTTCGGCTGAACGGTCGGGGGTGCGGGGTGGGGGTGGGAGGAGGACGGAAGCCTCCCCCGTCGTGGAGGTGAAGCCCTCCGGGCAACCCTTCGCCTCCGCGTTTGTGCGTTCCGTTCCCCGGGCGCCCCCTTCCGAGGCTATCGGATCAAGGGGAGGGCGGAAAAAATCACCGCCCGGGAATGGGGTCAAGCGTCGCCGGGGATGGAAGCTGAAATGGGGGCGTGAGGGAACGGGGGAGGGGATGCTGACCCACCTGAGACGCTGTGGGCTCCATTTTATTGTCGGTTCGAACCAGCATCTACTCCAGCGTTTAGATCAGCGCTGAGCCCCAGCCGTTTCGCCCTCTCGGCATCAGGCCGCGGCATTCCTCGGATGCGCTTCTCCCACCATGGAGGGGGCCGCTGAGCGGAAGACTTTCTTTCCCCATTCCTTTTTTCCTTTCTCTTTCTTTCTCCCTGTTCCTTTCGTCCTCTGATTCGTTCCTTCTCCGTCTCACTCTTTCTCCCCTTCCCTTCTCCCCCTCTTGTTCTTTCCTTTTTTCCTGTTTTCCTTCGCTTCCCCTCGCTTCTTCCCTCCCTCCCTCCCTCCCTCCCTCCCTCCCTCCCTCCTTCCTTCCTTCCTTCCTTCCTTCCTTCCTTCCTTCCTTCCTTCCTTCCTTCCTTCCTTCCTTCCTTCCTTCCTTCCTTCCTCTCTCCATCCTCTACAGGACCACCAGCTGTTCCTCAGACAAAGAGACCGTTGCTGCGCGAACCCAGCTCCCCTTCCCACCAAGGGGACCGCGTTCAAGCTTTTCACGACCCCTCCCAGCAATCCATAGTAGCGGGCACTCTACCATCCCAGCGATCCCGCCATTAAAAATAAATAAAAATAAAATCCGGCTTGCTAGCAAGAAGCCCCGCGCGGAACCTAGCGCCCCGCGCAGCCCCCCACCCTCGCACAGGCCCCCGCTGGGCATCTCTCCAACCGGCTTGAGAGGAGGAAATTTTTTTAAAAAGCGGAATTCTTTCGTCGGTCTTTTATCAGCAACAAACTCCTCTGAATCTCTCTGATCTGAGGGAAAGCAAGAATTCTCCTTGGGGGGCTGGGGGTGTCCTAACCAGCACCATCCCAAAGCACAATTTCGATTAAAATTAGCCGCCTCCGTCTCTCCAGATTAGTAACTGCCAAGTTGCACGCGCAGGTGCGTGCCTGTGTGCGTGCATATATAAGCATATATACACCCTGGCGTGCACACATAAGGATAAGCGCATGTTCCTCCACGACACACTCTTGTAGTCTTAAATAACACAGATTTCAACAAGCATGCACGGATGTAGGCATCCATTTTCACGCACCCGCTTCTCACCCTCCTGGCCACGGCCTCGGTTCAGCCTTTGCACTCCCAGTCTAGGCGCGCCTTGGCTTTATCCCCCCAAATATGAAGCCCTGGGGCCGAAACCACCAAACAAAACCCAGGCGGCTCTTCCCTTTCGGAGGGGGGGGGGGCAGAATCTCTCCCCCCGCCCTAAGATTTACACGAGGGCTCCGGGCTTCCCCCACCACCTCCCTGGAGGACTCCCCAATTTTTTTCTCCCTCAACCTCTCGGTAATTGCACCCCTCACTCCAAAGCGCAATACAAAAAAGATCAGTTTCGCCACCCCCTCACTCACCTTCTCTGGCCTCCCCCCTTTTTGAGATTTCCAGAGGTTCCCGTCCGTCCCTCTTCGCGGCCTGGCCAGGCAAGGCTGTTCCCAAGGCTGCGAAATCTCGGCCTAGCCGCGCTTGAGAAAAGATCTGGGCCCTTTGAAACTCCGTCCCCATTCAGGCGCTCTCGCTCCTAACGGTCTTTTGACCAGCAAATCCAGCCAAGGGGGGCGAGGGAGGGAGGAGGGGGACCAGGCTCCCCTGCCCAGCCTCTCCTCCCTGCCTTACCACTGCACAATAGCCAGCAGCTCACAGCTCTGTACTAGCTCCTTCCCCAGGACTGGCCAAGCCACAAGAATGCCTCCTCCTTGCCAGCTACTCCTGCATTGGCATGGCTGAAATCTCCCCTGTTTGGCCCAGCGCTTGCGTTTCCCATTTCCAGGCAGATTCCAATACATGTTTAAAAAAGCAGGTACCATCATCATCATCATCATCATCATCATCATCATCATCATCATCTCCCCTTTTCTCCCAGTTTCTCAAAACTCATCCCTTTCCTCAACCCACAGATCAGCACCAACCCTGGGATCCCAACCCTCCTTGTTTTGGAACCCTGTGCTGTGCTGGAAATTCTGGGTTTCTTAATTTTGTTTGCCCACGAACACACTGGCTTCTACTGTATGGGGTATCTGATCTCTTATCAACTGAGTGGGATCAAAGGGACCAAAGGATCACTTCTTCCTTGGAAGTCCTGGATGGCTTTGCCTTTGATTTCTGCTGCTGGCTGAGAGGCTGTCTTGGACAGTTTCAGTGATGGTGGAAGTACAGGAAGGATATCTATTTTCATTTCATTTTTCAAAACCGCAGCTACCCTAAAATGAGCACAGAATCTGTGCTACTGTTCCGAAACTTCTTACTGCATAAATCAGCAAAGGCTTTGCACATGAAGGCTGCAGTTTGTTGGGAGAAGGCTGTTCTCTTTAGATCATCAGTTCATCAGTATCATGGAAGGACATCAGAAGCCTGTTTTCTGGCCCTGATCCCTTCACCTCAGTGTTCCTCAACCTCAACAACTTTAAGCCGGGTGGACTTCAACTCCCAGAACTCCCCAGCCAGCATGCCTGCTAGGGAATTCTGGGAGTTGAAGTTCACACAGCTTAAAGTTGCTGAGGTTGGGAAACACTACCTTATAACCTGATCTCCATGGATAACCATTAAAGCTACCATGTATAGGTTGCAGAGGTTCAGATAACCACTAGATGGGTGCAAAGGGATTGTCAGCCCCACTAGGTAGACCAGACCAGGAAATCAACTCCACAGGAAGTTAAAACCGCTTTTATTGATGGGCTGTAATAACAGAATCTTGCAAGTCTGGTTGTGCTGTACCTCCTTCTTACTCTTATAGTTCAGTGAATTAGGAAGGTGCGTGTCTGAGCTTCTTCTCAATGTTAACTGGGCATTCTGGACTTTAAAAATATTTTAGCCCCTTTTGGCTAGGTAGTAATTCCTACATACTTCTATCAAGGTTATCTTCCTTATGATCTACAGAGAAAGTTCTCTGCCCCAGGCAACTTCCAAGTCGATTGTGGCTTCTCCTTGTGATGTGTCATTCACCTTGGCCTTATTCACTCAGGCAAGAAAGCATGGCTCCCTTTGGTTTTCTCTATCTGGGTTCACACAGCATGCTAAACTGGCTAGTTAGGATGACCAGTTTTAACCTCCATTAGGATTTTTGTGGTTTTGTGCTAGGCATGCTCAGAGTACTTAGTGATTATTTAATTATAGATTGTTTAATGAACAATAATGGGTTAATCCAGGATCTGGGCTAAATATGTTGTGTGAATGCTGCCAACATGGGACAGATTTTTTAAGAGGAAGTAAGCATTTCTGGCTCAGCTGAGTAGCAGCAATCAACCAACATGGTTGATCTTGAAATGTTAATAAGGAACAGACCTGGGTAGTATGTGGGTGGGAGATTTACCGGAACCCCTGGTGTTGTGAGCTAAGCTGGAGAAGTAAAAAAAAAACCATCCCAGAAGTTGCAACCATTTCTGTATTATTGCCAAGAAAGCTAAGTGGATCTAGCTCCATCTGAAAAAGAAAAGTTTCCTTTTAAGCATTTCTTACGTTTGGGATAGAAGGGCCCTTGCTGCAATTTCTATATGGGGCCAAGGGTGCAAAATAGGCACAAACCATTATTTATTAAATGGATTATAAGCAAAAAACCCAACTTCATTTATTCCAAATTGTCTTTCTGGTATGGTTGGAAGGGGAATCGGGATTCCAGGGGACCCTGAGGTTTACAGAGGATAAAAGGCCATATAGCATGACTTCTTGGGTGTTGGTTGGCCACACTATGCAATCGAAACCCCGCCCTTATATGTGGCACATAAGAAAGAGTGGGGCTTCAACCATGTGGTTGTGGCCACCATCTTGATTTTTTTGACCCCTTCCCTACAGCAGGGCCACAACTGGGGGGGGCAAGTGGGGCATGTGCCCTGGGTGCACATTGGAGGGGTGCCAAACACTGGGTGCAACACTGGAGGGGTGCCAAAATGAGTGCTGGGGGGCACCAAAATGGGCACAGAATCCATGTTTGCCCGGGTGACACAGACCCTAGTTGCGGGCCTGTCCTACAGACCCCTGGTTGCATCTCATTCGCCTGCCTTGGATAAAGCAAAGCTTGTGGATATCTCTGGCTGCAAGCCGGTATGCATGGAGTTGTGAGCCAAACCCCACCCCTTTCCTATGATGTAGGTATGGAAAGGGTGGGGCTTGGATCATGATCCTACACCCACCAACTTGCAGCTTTCTCCGATCTACCGCTGTATCATCATACAGGGCATGGCTTTGGTGGCTTCCTGGGGTTAGTAAATCCCAATATTTTCCCCAGGAGTTGCTTCATACACCCCCCCCCCCCCCAATCTAGATTCCTGATATCTTCATGGAAAGCTTAGCATTGTTTGCTTGGCAGCAACATGGAAGTGGCTTGCACATGCTTTCACCTGAGGTTCTTTTTCCATTTCCCAGTCTAGGCTACTCAGCTTTTTGAGACCAGCCAAGGTCTCTAGGTGACTCCTGGGTTCTAAATAGACATGACCGTATTTTTTTCTTGGCAAAAGTCCAGAAGTGATTTGCCATAGCCCTCTTCCAGGGTATATTTTTGATTGGCACCTAAACTCCTTCCACTTAGGTTCAATTTGTTCTCTTGATCTCAGCCTCCTCCAGAAGAACTGTGAAATATCCTCCTTAAATATGATTTTAATATCTCAGGCCTCCATATTTTTATTTACTGTACTGTTTATTAATTTAGTTAGTTCATTTATATGCCGCGCATTCCCAAGGAAGCCAGCCCGCGGCAGGGAACAACAGCTCCAATAAATAACAATCTAAACCCAAGTTAAATAAAAGGCAAGATCAACATTACAACATTATATCACAGCCTAAAACTGTAGAAGACATCCAAACTCCACTACGTCATAAGCAAGAAGGAATCAAGAGAACCCAGAATAAAAGGGATGAACATTTAAGAAAATCTGGCAGCAGATTAAAACTGAGCTCCATCTGGCAGGGGGGGGGGGGCGGGGAAGTGAGGGTGTAAAAATATGTTTTTAGATTTTTCTTAGAGCAGGGCAGAAAAAAAAGACACAGACCAAATTACTGGAGTGGGGAGAGAGAGAGAATTCCATCATATTCTTTTATTTTCCCAGCCTGTCTAATCCTGTGATTATTTTTTTTAAAGGTCCAACCGTATTATGTAGGTAGTGCCTGCAGGTGAAAGTATCATTTAAATGCATTTCTAAATTATTTAGAAGTGGGGCAATCCAGTCAAAGGCAAATTGTGGTCACTGAAAAGGGGAGGGTTATGTGATGCTATTTCCTTCCTTTCCCATAACATCCATTTTTCTCCCTACTTCCATGAAACCAGGGGATGGAGAAAAACAGGGATGTAGTATAAGCTACCCGAGATTTTGGTACTATTGTGCCCCCCTCCATGGAACCAGGGCTTCTTTGCTCTTTCTAACAGGCTACAAACAGCTGAGGACCATTGGATTACTTTATTTGCTGTATTTTTATACCACCATCTCCCAAAGGCCTCATGGGGGTTTACCTTTAAAACAACAATATTCAATAAACAATACATTGGACACAACAGTACAATGTATAATTAAACCATTGATGATCATGCAATTGTTATGAAAATACAAACAATCAGAAAAGTATCCTACAGTGCCCAAAAGAGGCAACAGCTCCATTTGATGACACCTTCCTGAATGCCAGGAACAAGGGCACCATCTGATCTCTGGGGTGACGTTGTTCCAGAGGGTTGGCACCACAGCAAAAAGCACCGTTTTCCTGATTTCCCCTGAATGGGAAGCTGCACACAGATGGTCAAGACCAGGAAACCAAGAACCACACCAATTTCACTGTGGTACCTTTAATGCTGCTCGGGGGTCAAATACAGAATCTTGGCAACTGTAAGAGAACTTCCCCACCTTTATTCAGAGAATAAGTCCATTAACTTTTGGAATTATTTGAGACATTTCTTCCCTGGTTTCTGTCTGCCAGCCCTTCGAGGTAGTCCAGACAAGAAGCATAACTATGAGTACTAACACTACCTCTCATGTAAGGTTGCAGTAACAGATTCTTGCAAGTCTGAAAGTATTTCTCCTCTCCTTTACTTTTACGTTCCAAAAAAACTGGGAGGGCCCCTTCTGAGATGCTCCCCACACCCCTTTTCCTTCTGTGGGTTGAGATACCTTTTGCACGACAGCTGCCTAGTCTGCAGCTCTTCCTCCGGTCTCCCAAGGTCAGTCCCAAATACCATTACACTCTCTACCTGGGTGGTATTGCCATTTATGAAATAAGCTGCCAATAGACTTGCCTTCTGTTTCTTGATTGTTTATATCTAATCCCCTTTCCATTCCTTTCCCAGCCTTCTCACAATCTCTTACTCTGAATTGCCCACGAGGAGGAATCCTCAATGTTCCTACCAGTACTTGATGTGAAGCAGGTAGCCCTGCAGATACCCAGGAGTCCAGACATCTAGGGCTTTTTAGGTCCAAACCAGCACCTTCAATGAGACCTTTGAATTATAGCCTTCAAAGGCAGATGCATGTAGAGTTCATTGCAGTAATCTAAAGAAGAGTTGATAAGGGTTGCAACTGGCACGTCAAACAAAGTGAAGCAAAGCTCCCCCACCCTGCCACCAGCCACTGTCTCTGTCTACCTATCTATGAGTCCATGAGTTGCAGACCTGCTCCTTCAGGTGAAGTGTCACTCCATCTAGGGCCACCACTGGAGGAGATAGAATATCAGATGATTCCTTGACAGCAACCGAATCTTGCTGGGACTCAGCTTCAGCCTGTTTCTTCTAATCCTTGCAGTCTCCATGCACCAGGCACCAGGTTAAGACTTCTACTGTGTAAGTAGCTTGGCTCAGGTGGAAAGATACTGTATAGTTCGGTATCATAAGTACTCTGAAGTATCATAAATACTCTGAAAGTCAGTATGCCCTGAACCAAAGGATAGTCTCTCCCAGTGACTCCACGTAAATGTTAAACCACAGGGGAGAGGGAGAACTCTATAGCCCCCAGCACTGGAACAGCCAATGAGTAGATGTCTTTTCCCTCCTCACTGACTAGAACCAATGGAAGCCCCCAATTCTCAACCCCCATAGGAAGTCCAGAAGGACACCCTTATTGATGATTCTGAAAGACCCAACAAGATCAGGAGACACATACTCCCCCCATCCAGGTCCTGCTGCAGGTCATCCTCCAACATGAGCAATATGGTTTCTGTCCAGTGTCCAGGTGTCAATCCCAACTGAAAAAGATCCAGTTAATCTGCAGACTTCAGGTTGTTTTGTTGTTGCAGCCTGATCACTCTCTCCACAAACTTCTGTACTCTGTTGTAATTCTGGCACTCCGGAATAATCTCCCTCCAGAGATTCACGTGACTTCCACTCTTCTGTCATTCAGGAAATTATTGAAGACCTGGTTGGTCTCCCATGCCTTGGGACAGGGTGATTGTGGAGCCCCATTTCGTTTAGTTTTTGGTCTGGCCTAAGAAGGAAGGAAGGAAGGAAGGGAGGGAGGGAGGGAGGGAGGGAGGGAGGCAGGCAGGCAGGCAGGCAGGCAGACAGGCAGGCAGGCAGGGAAGAAGGAAGAGAGGCAGGCAGGCAGGCGGGCAGGCAGGCAGGCAGGCAGGCAGGCAGGCAGGCATGTGGACAACAGTTGACCAATACAGCTAGATCTAGGGCAGACATCTTTGTGAGGCAGGCATTGACAACTTCCCAATCATACATCTATGGGCATGGTCCAAATTTACATGTGGTGGAGCTCATCCTGCCCAGCATCCAATCCACATCCTTGTAACCTATAGGATGAAAAGAATCCAAGATAACATTACGAATTCTCACCTCTATCAGCTCCATAGATCTTGCCCATGCGGTCCAGATCTAAGTAAATTTGAGCTGTGTGTGTGTGTGTGTGTGTGTGTGTAATGTTGCCTCAAAATTTCACAGCATTTTGTGGCTAGATTTTTGCCAACTCTTGCAACCCAACAGGCATGGCTCACCCTATGAAAGGCTGCTGGGGTCAAGTCTGCTGATGCAATACGGGCAGAGTGGTAGGATGACTTGGTCACCTTTATTGCTACAGCATGGGTTGAACATGAGCCTGTGACCATGTTTAGTCAAGTTCACTTCCAATCTTTTTCCACCAATGCTCTAGCCAGGTCTGTGGCTGCTGCCGCTTCACCTCCTGATGCTTCTTGGTAAATGTGGAACTGCATCATGCGCAAATGAGTGACTGGCACAGTCCAGAAACTGGTATAGGAAGACTCAGAAATACTGTCTGGGAAAAGGTCATCTGGACAGGCATGGGACACCCATACAGCTTCAGTTACTCCATTGTGCCCACCATTTTGACCTGTGGTTTTACTATATCCTGCAGACACCCCTGTCTTCAGGGGATTTATCAGAACCGTAGTGGGTAACTGTCAAAAACCCAAACGGCCGAACTGCCTATTCTTGCAAGAATGCACCATTTATTTTCACCAACTTCTGACTTTGACTTACTTCCTGTCTCTCCCAGAAATGTTCTTTGCTGATCCATAATTGGAAAATCTCTATCTTGTGTGTGAGCCGGGACTGCTTTCGGATCCAACAGCAATATCACAGCCTCCCTCTCACCTTGCCGGGAATTTGCAAATGTCAAATGTGGGGATAGAGATTAAGCCGATTATCTAGCGCTAGTCGAAGTTTGTTAGAGGTTTCCCACCCACCCTTTCTCCAGAGTGTGAATGTGATTCTGAAGGCTTGTCAATTAAGGCAGAGATGGGACTGTAGACATGTTGCAGATCTGAAACAGCTTCATGCAGTTTGCGAAACTGTTCCCGGAGTCACCAGTTCCAACCTGCAACTATTGGGGGGGAAATCAAAAAGCCCATCAAAGTCCATCTAGCAGAGTTGGTGCTGAGCATGTTGGCAGACATGTTCCAACTGCGAAATCTATTAATCTCTCTCAATACTGTCTCTGCTTACTCAAGCCAGTAACTTTCCTTCAGCTGATCTAAAAGGTGGCACTCATGTTACTATCCCTTTCTGCATCCGATTATCCGAGAGAAAGCACATTAATCTCACTTGTCTGGATTCATTATACCTGGGCCTCCCCTTCCCCTCCCTCCTGGGCTCCCCTTTCTTCCTTGCCCACCCCGCTATTTTCCATTTAAATGTAGATTGCAAACTGCTTGGGTGCAGGGTCTTATCTTTTCAATATTTTAAGTTATTTTGCACACTAGCGATAACTCACTATCTGAGCAAAATTATTATTATTAGCTAAGTTGCACCCAAACTTATATCTAGGGGGGAAATCCTTTTAATATCCAAATAAAATGTTGGTCGATGAAGACATGGTCTCACCTTCTGTGAAACATCTCTAACGATTTCTACTTATCTGTAAGTAGAAACCATATATATAGTTCTGGGATTTCCTGGTGCTGTCCCATCCAAAGTTTCACTAGGACTGATCCTGCTTAGCTTTTTCAAGATCAGGCAAGATTGCAATGGACTATTGCCTACAGTGGGCTTCTCAACCAGTAAAGCATTTAAAAAACAAACAACCTACATGGTTAAGTCTCCTCTCCTGGAATGTTATTCCCTTGTTTTCCATTAGCTAAGAATAAAAAGCACTTAAAAGAAAAAGAAAAAGATGCAGCAAAGGACAACTTCCTTCTTTTTTTTTTTCCTGGAGAAAAAACTCTTTGCCCTTAAGGGTGCTCATCTGGTTCAATTTTTCTTTGACAAATTACCCCGACACATGATGTAGCTGGAAACTAAGAGTATTGAAACATAGTTTATTACTATGCAGCTGCATTCATACAACTTGCTTCATCAAGCCAGATAAAGACCCCTTGGCTGCATTCATGCATAATGCAAAGCTTGATTAGGGTTGACTTTGTGGGGCTGGGTAGCTTAGTGTCGCTGCACAGCTGGAGAGAACAACACCCCCAACAACACAAGCAGGGCAAGCCACTATATATAGAGAGCAAGGCCCTCTCCCTGTTCGCACTGAAGATGTTGCCTAGCCTGGCAATGAAACGTCTGCAAGAAAACAACAAGGCTCAGAGAGCACCAGGGACTCCGCAGCTTAGTATTTTGTTGCACCAAGCTAGCACGTTGGTTTAGTTTCCTGTTAATGGCCTACCCCAGCCCAGCCAATGGGCTAATTTGATAAACCAGGTTAAGCGTCTTGTGTGAACCCAGCCTTAGAAACGCCATAGCCCTGGCAGGTTTCAGTGTCAGCTGTGGGCATCAGCATCAGTTCTGCAGGGAATGGTCTTTTTTTGGCGTGGCCCCCCATCTTGCACTGAGGCTCAGATTTGACATTATTGTATATTAAAAAAAAGATGGAAAGGAAAGGAAAACTAAGACAGAATGAAAGAGCGGGAACGGAGGCCGTCTTATCCTCTGTTTCCTTTCCTATGAACGTTCCCTGTCCCCCCCTCCCTGCCCCTTGTCAAGTCCAGTTGGCTGATGACTGCTGGTTTCCCAGGCAAATCACACCAATTTCAGAGCTGATGTTGAAGGTCCCTCTTGGCACACCAGGGGTCCACAAGAAGCTCTCACCCGTAGACAGCAGGGATCAGGAGCCGCTGCCCTCTTTGTCTTTGCGGATTTATTTATCTTTCGTATGCTCGGTGGCTCAAAACTTTGCAGATGCGTTGGTCACAACAGCCATTGGGTGAATATACCTTGGCATGAATGGGAGGTAGTAGAGAAAGCCGTTTGTCTGAGGTTCTTGTTTATTTTCAGATGATTTTTGCAGTTAATTTTTCCCCTTACTGGAGTGGGCTTTCCCACAAATTTCTGTTCAAGTAAGGAAGTATTGGTTGACCAATTTACACACAATTTACACTCATACAGAATGAAGTATTGTTTGCACATCACTTGGGCAAAAAAGGGTCAGGTTGCTGCATTATGCAGACAAATACACAAGCCCATATTTGCATATAGACACATACATTTATGCATGAGCATCTACAGATGTATAAATGTACGATCTATGTATCTGTGTGCCGTATTACAAACGACGAAGTCAAGATCTGTAATGCAAATGTGCAGTGCCCACTACCAAAATGTACAATGCATTCACCTACATCGATGTGTGATTGATTGCATGTAGGTATCTATATCATGCGCTACACATGCACACTAAAAGCAAAATATATGCATGCATTCATAAATCACATCCTGAAGGACTCATGCAGTTGTTTTCTCCCACAGAGGCAATACACTCTCTGAACAATATCTTACAAAACCTTCCTTTCCATCTCTGTGTGCGCATAACACACACTCGAGTCCGCGTGGGCTTTTATTGACACGTACGTTTGTGCTCCAGAATACATTAACACACAGTGCTCTTTATTTAGATCTTGTGAAGATGCCGCTGCACACCTTTAATTATTTATTTTTAAAGAGCCTGAGTATACCAGCTATGATGCTGCAGTCATTTGCATGTTTATATATGCAGATATTTGATAGACTTTTCCTTTTCTTTTTTCTCTCCTTCCTTCCTTCCTTCCTTCCTTCCTTCCTTCCTTCCTTCCTTCCTTCCTTCCTTCCTTCCTTCCTTCCTTTCTTCCCCATTTCTAGCCACAGTTTGCCCCACACAATTAAGAACACGAATCCATCCATGGATAGCATCTCCCTATTTTTCCTTTTGCAACATTTATGCATTTCCTCCCCAAATCAGAAAAAAGGTGCTAATTTTTAAAGTGAATTAAAGCCCCCAATAATGTTGTCCTAACGATAGCCCTCTGGTTCTTTTTGGAGGTTCGGGTAGAAAGGTGTAATTTTGCAAACACTTTCTTGAAGAGCCGGGCCTGAAGGACTCTTAACAATGTGGGGAAAAAGAAAGAGAAACACCCTTTACAAAGGAAGGGAATGTTAATAGCAGACAGTCCAAAGCGGGGTGGGCAGGAGGGAAAGGCGGGGGGGGGGGCAGTCCTCTGTCCTTCACAATAAGGAGAGAAGGCCAGGACTTTGAATGGAGGGGGCCCACTTTTTAATCTGGACAAAAACAAAATGTTAATCAGCTCTGAAGTCCTGACTGGTCAAAACTGTGGGCAGAAACTGGACTCTATAGCTCGCTCCTTGGTCGCCCCCTCCAACCCACCCCCAAACAGGGAGGCTCTGCTCTCCTCTTTAACTTTATTTCATCAATTAGCTCTTTAAAAAAGAAAGAAGGAAAGAAAGAAAAAGGTGGTGGGGGGAGAGAGCTCTGAGCAGCTTGCATAAACTTTTAGAAGGTGGTGTGTTGCAAAGAGATTTTTTTTTCCTTGCTTCAGATTCTGAGAGATGCATCTGAAGGGTAGGTCAGTTTTGGAAATATTTCTGGTTTTTCATAGAAAAAATGAACTGTTAGGGACATTTAGGGTCTGTCTCTGTTCTTGCCCTCCCTCCCTCTCCTTCTATGTCTCTCTGGTTTAACTTTTTTTTCCCCTTTCCCCAAGGTTACATCTCAGCCTTTCCAAAGGTTGCCTAATTTTGCAGATTATTTCTTTGGGGTTGCGAAGGAATGAGGAAGTTCATTCTGATCCTTAGGAAAGAATAAATCCTTTTTCCAGCCAGCAGTGCTAAATACGCAGATGATCGATTTGTGTTTTTACCTTACAGGTTTAGTTAGCTTTGCTAACTCAAAAAGTTTGTGCTGAAGTAGACACAGTTTGATTCTGTGAGGGACAGAAATGATGGCGTGAAAGAACACAATAAAATGAATGGCATTAGGTCTTGGCAAAATTTGGGGCCAAATTCAGAAACTGGCCTTTTAGACTCTAGTCCTTGTGTCTGGATCTAGCCATGCCACACATGGACATATTTTTTTCCCGAAAGAAAGATTTTTAGTAGTTGGATGTTATGGATATTTTTAATACACCGCCATAAGCTGCCTCTATGGACCCTGTTTTGCCAAGCTACAACATTATGCTGCAAAGTAAAAACAGTTGGGCATTTCCATCCTTTGCCCTGCAAGGAATCAAAACGATATTTGCATTCTTGCCTACTGTATGTTGTTTTAATCGGACCTTGATTATTTGTGGACTAGCAGCTTGCTTTGACTCTGCTTTCAAAGCCTACAAGATCTATTTGAGCAGCTGATGGAATGGGAAGAAAGGAACAAGTTTGCAAATTACAGGTGGCTGTGGTCCTTCCTGGAAAAAAAACTGGCTTATGTTCAAAACAAGGAGGACAACTTTCAAAACCCCCATCCAATTTGGACATTGGCCTCTTTGCAGCTGATATTTAGTGGTGTTACGTTCATTTTAGTGGGCTTAACTGTTTCATATAATTGTGTATTCAGATTTAAAAAAAAAAGTGATGGCAGTTTAAATGGTGAAATTCCACTTAATATTCCTGACCACTCTGATTTTTTTTTAAAATAAGAAATTTAGCTCTTTTTTTTAAAAGTCTCCCCCACTCCATCAATTCATTTTCACCTATCTTTTTTTCTTTTTTTCTTTTTTGGAATTTGCAATGTAGAGGGGATGTATATCCATAGGTTTCAAATCCCTCTTGCTTTGGCTGGAGATAAAATGGATTTATAAATTTATACATACTGGGTGTTTTGTAGGCAGCAGGCAGTGTTAAAAATTATGCCCATCATAATTATGCAAAAGTAGGCAACCTTGTTATCATGGATACAGTCTCTGGAAGTGACATTTATTACTATTATGAAATATGACGGGCATAAAGGTGGGATGATGATGATGATGATGGAGGAAGAAGAGGAAGAGGAAGAGGAGAAGGAGAAGGAGAGGAGGGACTCCATACTAGGGATACAAAAAAAAAGTTAAATGACATCAGGTCCACAGGATTTAACTTGTTGCGTTATCCATCAATCAAGCTGAATGCAAAAGGATATCAATTTAGAAGGAGAAAATTCTGAAGTCAGGAATGAATTTCTTGAATTCCAGAACTGACCAGAACTTACAGCCCTTCTACTGTAAAATCTATGCCTTCTTCCTTTAAGCTTTTTTTATTTCAGCAATCATTTAAATCAGGAAGGACTTTGTTATTCAAGATCTCACATTGGCTCTGCTGATTTTGTTTCCTAAGACACACTGTCTATTGCAGCCTTTCTCAACTTTTTGACCCTGGAGGAACCCTTGAAATGTTTTTCAGGCCTCGGGGAACCCCTGCATAATTCAGGCTCCAATATAGGCCAGAAGGTAACTATATTGGTAAAAATTACTATATTTGTTTCATGTGTAGGCCGGTATAGATGCATTAACAGCGTTCTTAAACTAAAAAGAAAGAAGGAAACTTACCTCTTTAATGTGAAGTTGCCCGAAGTTGAAATAATTGTTTAAATAAATCATGATCTCCCAGTGAACGTGTAGGGACCTCTCGCAGAACCCGAGGGTGCCACGGAAGCCTAGTTGAGAAACCCTGCACTATTGTTTCAGGGTACCATTTCCTTCCCCAACTAAATAAAATAAATTATTTTGAGGAGGAGGAGGAGGAGGAGGAGACACAAAAAGTTTTCTACTTTCCACACACATAGCTGCCTCCATCACTTCCCCCTGTCCGTTGCTCAAATCTCCCTCTTGAATCCCTAGGAATAACTTCCATGAGACGAATTAAGACTTTTACAAAGAAAGGCAATGAAGAGAGTAAAGGGGAATGAGATGCAAATCCTGCTAGCAGAGAAGGGGGAAGTCCCATGCAGAAGAGGACTGTGGATGATTTTGCTCTTTGCGGTGCCATGTAAGCTAAGCTCCCAGATCTCTGCTACAAAAATGCCGTTAACCACAAGAGGGTAGCAAGGAGCCAGTCTTGTGTATCTCTTTGCTGCCTTCTAGTGGTCATCCTGATCCTGCAGACCACTGCATTCAGTGGCCATTGCTTTCTTCACCTCATTGGTTCCAGCTGGAGTCTTCTTGAAATTGTTTCTCTTATCCATCCTCTACAGTGTTTCTTCCATCTTGCCTGGGATGGGAAGGGCAATTGTAGAAGGGTGTTGCAGAGTCCTCCCTGCCGAATGTAATCTCCCCCACTTGGATTTTATATTTATATTTGTTATTTTAGTACCTCAGTTGCTTATTTTGTAATTTTATACGTTCATGTTTTTAAATGGTTAATTTCCTTGTAAACCACCCAGAGTCCCCCTTTTCAGGGGGAGATGGGCGGTGATAGGAATTGGAGTAATAAATAAATAAATAAAATAAACAGAAGTCCCATTGAACTCAATGGGATTTCATTGAGCCATACGTTACATAATGGCGCTGCTAGAAATAGGTGCAGACAATTGGCACGATGCGGTGGAATTATTTCTCCATAATTAATTCTTCCGTGGGCTCAATTGCTTTATCAGTCAGGGAAAATATATGGTATATGGCAGTATTTTTTTTTCTGCAGAGCTGTTAGTCACATGGGAAAAAGAAGAGAAACAATAATGACATATGTGGGATCTAGAGGCTTCGATGGGCAAAGCACCGTCCAACTCCCACTCAACCGCCCAGTCCAGCTGACCCCACGGCAGGGTTTCCCAGATTGAAAATCCATCCTGGCAGGAACGTGGCGCCTCCCTTCTCTTAAGCAGAGCTTCCTGTGGGCACGGATTAGCCCTCCACTGAAGTTCCCAAATAAACAGAGAAGCCCTCTCCAGTTGTGCAAATCAAACAAGAAAGGGAGAGCAATTTGACACTCTGTCCCTGCCTTTTTTCATTTACAGAACTGTAGGGATGATGAAAAACAAGGAAGAACCCCTCTCGAGTCCCATATCTTTTCCAGAAAAGACATCGGGGAACAATGGGATTCCTTGCAGTTAGAGTTACAGGGAGTCCTCAGTTAATGACCACTCATTCAGTGATGGTTTGAAGTTACGACGATGCTGATCAAGGGGTCCTTTTAACTGGTCCTCGAAATTCTGGCCATCCAGCCCCCCCACGGTCACGTGATCATGATCTGGGCGCTTGGCAACTGGCTCACACTTATGACGGTTGCAGCAGCATCCCACCCCATGATCACCATTTCTGGCCTTCCCAGCTGGCTTCCCGCAAAGAAAGTCACTGGGAAAGCCAGCAGGGAAGGTTGCAAGTTGCTCTGGTAAGTCTCCCCCACCTGGCAGCAGTCACTTACCTGCCTGCTGGTCTGCTTGTGAGCTACCTGGGACTTGCAAGTTCCCGCTGGCTTCCCCAGTGATTTTGCTTGTTGGAAGCCAGCAGGAAGTTGTGAAGAGGTCCTCATTTAATGACCTGTGATCCTCGCTTAATGACAGCAACGGGGACTACCGGGATTGCTGTCGCTATGTGGCATGGTCACATGATGCCGCCCTTTACAACCACATCGCTTAGTGATGGAAATTCCGGTCCCAATTACCATTGTTAAATGAGGACTACCTGTAGTGTATGTGGGCTGCAATGATACAGATGACCACTAGGGAGGGTCCATTCTGAAACATTTCGCATGCCCTCCCTCCTTCTGTGGGCTGAGAAGGGTTTCCCGTGCAGGTTGTCCCATCTGCAGCTCTCCCTCCTGTCTCCCAAGGTCATTCCCACAGACCATTACAGTTTCAAGGTGGACCCAGGAAAAGGATTATCTCAATAATCACTTTACTATGCCCACACCCATCCAATATACCTATTACAACTTTATGCGATGGCCTGGTTTACATAGCATGTGAAGACAATTGCTGTGTTCTCACAATATGCTATGTCTCAAATTATCCAACCTTGGCGTTGTGAGAATCCTGCCATAATGTGAGTCACAAGGCACAGAAAGCCACACCTTTCCATGGCTGTGACAAATCCAGGAAATTCTTGGACTGCTTCGCCATGGAAAAGCACAAGGAGAACCCTGTGGTGGTCTTCCTAGTAACTGCTTGTGTTCACTCAACATACTTAGCCACATCAGGTCAGGCAACAACTCAGCAGATGGATTATGAATATTTATTACTATTACAATTCCCTTTGTCTCCTGTGGACAATTTAATTCTTGACTGCTTATATGTGGACAAGTCTGAATGGATCTGATGGCTTATAAGTCCAATCAATCAATAGACTGATGCATTTTTACAATGTGCTAAGCTTGATCAGTATTAACCTGGTTAGCTTTGTTGTTGTTGTTCAGCATTTGTGCAAACCCTGCCTGTGTGCTTAGTTTATGTTCAGGGCACTGTGTGGACACAGAAGATGGGTTAATTCATAAATAGGTTAAGTGTGTTGTGTGACTTCTTTGGGGAGACATAATGCCTTCAGTAGAGATTGTAGGAGGAGGATCGTTTTAGTTTATGGTGGCGAGAAATCAGGAGTCTGGTAGCAGCTCTTCCAACTAACACATTTTATTAAAAAAAAAACCCTCCCATCTGGTACCAAAAATCAAGAGTCTGGTAGCGCCTTTTCTGACTAAGACATTTTACTTAAGATTTACACTTGATGAAATGAGCTGCACTTCTGAAAGCATATGCCTTTTAATAACATTTGTTAGTTGGAAATTATGCTACCAGATCTCTGATAATGTCTTCTAGTATTGAAGAGCTGTCAGATAGTTGGGGCAGAATTGTTCAGAGCCGTTCTAGAAGATGGGAGAAGAAATGATGCTTTTAAACGAATGTTGATCTTGACTTCAAGGAGAATTTCCTAATAGAAACATTGAAATGCTGCCAACTGACTGATTCGGGAGATGGTGGTGCGTCCTTTACTGGAGTTGTTTAAACAGAGGCTGGATAGTCATCTGTTGCAGATGCTATAATCACAGTTCCTGCTCTGGTCAAGGAGTTGGACTAGATCAGCCTTTCTCAACCTTTTGACCCTGGAGGAAGCCTTGAAATATTTTTCAGGCCTCAGGGAGCCCCTGCACATTCTGGATCAAAGATAGGCCAGAAGTTACAAAATGATTATATTCATTTCATGGGTAGGCTTGCATTTGATTTATTTTGTATGGCATAGCAGAATACAGCATTATTGCATAAAAGTTCACAGAACAATATATACAATGTGTATAAAGTATAAAACATTGGGACGGTAGATTATTTTAAAAACACACAGTACGAATAATGAGTAAAACTATAAATAAAATTAAGGTATGCATGAGCAGTTACTAGAGTGGCTAAGCCTATGGCCAGGTATCTAGATCGTTTAGCCATTGGACAGCAGTGCCCTTAAGAAGATGTAGTTCTTGCAGGGAGCCAGGGAACCTTCTGAGGGGGCATTCCATCACAATGTGATGTAAAGTTTGCAGGACATTCCTGCAGTCACAGTTAGAATTATCGACTAGCCCCCATTTTTGTTTCCAGTATTGGCACCGTAGGGGTGCAACGTAGACTAGCCTCCTCGTGGTGCACCCTGGGCAACATGACTTGTCACTGCTAAATAGTCTACACATCTGGCTGCTGGACCTCACAAGGATTTCCCAGCAAGAAAAAGCAGCATGAACACCGAAAATAAAAACAACGGTAGGCCTGTATATGTGCATTAACAGGGTTCTTAAAGTAAAAATAAAGAATGAAACATAACTCTTTATTGTAAAGTTGCCGGAATTTGAAATAAGTTTTTAAATAAATCGTGATCTCCCAGGGAACCCCTAGTGATCTCTTGCAGAACCCTAGGGTGCCACGGAACCCTGGTTGGGAAACCTTGGACTAGATGATCTTTAGTAAAGTACCATCCAGTCCTCAATTTCCTTGATTCTATGATTTATGATGTGGCCAAGTAGTATGTGTGAATATTCTATCTTCCCTCTCTCTGAGAGATTGCAATTTCTATAGTTTTCTACTCTTCCATTCTGGGAAAGAGAAAATAGCGATACAGAATTCACAAGACAGGTCGAAAAAGTCAAGACACAGGTAAAAATGGTGTGGCTCTTCAACCACAGGGCTGCAGCCATCATCTTGACCCTCCCATGGAGTTATGCTACCTCCCGCAAAGTCAGCTCAAAGCACCACCAAGAGAAATTAGAAAGAACTTTTCAACCATCCCGAGCTTGAAGCAGGAAAACCCAAGCCTCTTGCAGAGAGGATAATAACGTCTGAGAAAATCCAAGGAGGGTTTCAGCCCAGCATCGGGGCAGAAGCAAATAGAAACCAGAGCTGTTGAGCGAATAAGTGCGCCACCCTAAAAATGTCTTGTCAGCGCCTTGTAGAAGCTTAGCTAAGAAGCTGTGGAAATAAGGAGTTTTCCAGTCGTAGAGTTTGCAATGCCCCCGTTGGGAACGTATCAGCCGCCTTCTGCTGTAGACATCCAGACAGAATCAGCCTCAGTAAAACAATTCAGTGTGGTAACCAAGAATTTTAATCGAACCAATTGTGCCTCACAAGCGCCTGTTGCAAAACACTCACGGCCTCACAAAATGTCACAGCTCTTAAAATACCAAATGAGCTCCTACAATAGCACTGTTTCGGGGGCGAAGATGCCAAATAGTTTATGCCACAGAAGATTAGGCAGTGCTTCCTAAATTAGCTGTGTATGTATGTTCACCCACCTCTCATTATTCTTTTCAGAATTTCTCTTTTTTCCCTCTGGGCAGCTCAGGGGCAACAATAACTCTAATTTCACCACTCTTCAACCTCGTCCCATGGAAATCCAAGTGTGGGTGAATATGTAGCACATCAGCACCCCCCAAATCTTCTGGTTTCACCCAAGTGACTGGTAGCAACGGACAAGGCAGAACACTTTTAATATTTTCTGCAGGATTCTCCTGGTTCCAAGCTGAAAAGATCTGCAAGAGAACAGGCAGAATAGGGACCTAGACAAATGCTTCTTTAAGATCATGGTGGTTGGATATGTAAGCGTTGGAGAGAGGGATTTAGCATGAGTGGAGAAATGATTTTATTGCAAACTGTCCTGTATTTGGCAGGTATCCCCTATGTCAGGGACACCCCAGTTCTATCTAGTTAAAAAAGCTAGAAACAAAACATCAAAGATAGCAGCATGGGCCCTGAAGTTGTCCATCAACAGTTAACATCTGGATGGACAGCAGACTGAATGAGCACTCAAGGAATCTAGTCACAATCTTTGCTATTATCAGGGGAAACTTTTTCAAGTTATTCAGATTATGACCTCTGTGTTTACATCTACAAAGAGACACCATCCTCTGTAATTTTTATGGAAGTTCATGGACTTTTTCATCTTAAGGTTGGTGATGCACTTCTCTTGTAGATGTGTGGAATTAGGTCTTTAAACCGATGGTCTCTGAATCAGGAATTTCTAACTTGGCAACTTCCAGATGTGTGGACTTCACCTCCCAGAATTCTCAGCAAAGGAAAAGTTGATTGTGGAGTTCTGGGAGTTGAAGTCCATCCATTTGACATTGCTTGCATGGGGAAATAATGCCCTAAATCAGTGTTTCTCAAAGTTGGCAGCTTTAAGATGTGTGGACTTCAACTCCCAGTATTCCCCAGCCAGCAAGACTGAGATACGCTGCTCTAAATGGTTTTTCAGGAAAATCCATGGTTTTATGTTGACCTGCTATGGGTCTTCAAGGAAATATCAGGATTCGTAAAAGGTTCCTGAGGAACAGATTGCACCATGCAGCCAATCTTTTTCCTGAAAGACTCAGTGATTATTGTTGGATACATGATTCTCATTTACAAAATTCTTTCCTTACAGGTGGTCCTTGCTTAACAACCATTTGTTTAGTGACAGTTCAGACTTATGGTGGTGCTGAAAAAACCCACTTACGACCGGTCCTCGCACTTACAACCATCGCAGCATCCCTGCAGTCATGTGATCATGGTTGGAGTGCTTGGCAACCAGTTCGCATTTATTTATCGCAGAGTCCCATGGTCACGTGATCACCATTTTCAACCTTCCTGGCCGGCTTCTGGCAAGCAAAATCAATGGGGAACCACGTGATTCGCTTAACAGCCACGTGGTTCACTTAATGAGCATGGTGATTAGCTTAACAACCATTGCAAAAAAGGCAGTAAAATTGGGTTGGATTCACTTAATGACTGCTTCGCTTGGCAACTGAAATTCCAGTTCCAGTTGTGGTCATTAAGCAAGGACTACCTGTAGTGGTGTAGAATCAAGGAGAGATCACCTGGATTCTTACTTTCCTTTCTGTTCTGCTCTGTTATGCACATAAAAAGATTAAGGAGAAATAACCAAAAGCCACTTCTTGTCCATGATAATAAGCCACAATATTGTTTACAGTGGCTCCAGAAACTTCTCTGTCTTTTGTTATGCAGCTATAGAAATAATATACATTCTGGCCTGTTGTTCACATCTCCTTATTTTTGCCTGCCTTCTGTCCTGTTCTGACACTTAACTGTTTTGGAAGTTTGCTGATGTTTAATAAATAAACATCAGCCTACCTTTTTACCAGCTGAACCAAGCGGCACTTTTGTTTGCTCTGATTTGGATATCAGAACTGACTGTATCTTCTGGGTACAAACCTAGTGGAAATTATTCACAGTACTTTTTCAGCAAAAGCGTGATGGGCCCGTCAGGGAGCCACAACTAAATTCTGAGCAGCCGTAGCACCCTAGGGTGCTCCAGTCACAAAAGGACCCCCATTTATTTCAAAGTGCTTGGTCAGACATACAGCTGAACCAGCACTCAGAGCCAATTAACGATGAGGACTTAAAACATCCTCAGTGAGCAACATTTTTTTTTTGTGCCTGCAAAGCTAACATAAAGCTTTTGAAAATGGCTGTGACATCAGGACAGCGCATTCTCATGCTTGAAGACGAGAAGGAATATAGGTAGTCCTTGTTTAACAACCACAACTGGGACCAGAATTTTGGTTGCTAAGCAGTTGTTAAGCAAATCTGACCTGATTTTATGACCTTTTTTGCAGGGATTGCTAAGTGAATCACTGTGGTTGTTAAGCAAACCACGTGATCATTAAGTGAATCACTCAGTTCCCCATTGATTTTGCTTCTTAGAAGCTGGCCAGGAAGGTCAAAAATGGTGATCACATGACCACGGGATGCTGTGATGGTCATAAATGTGAACTGGTTGCCAAGCGCCCAAACCAGGCGCCCAAACACCGCAGGGATGCTGTGACAGTTGTAAGTGTGAGGACCAGTCATAAGTTGTTTTTTTCAGCACCATTGTAAGTCCAAACCATCACTAAACAAAGGGTTGTTAAGTGAGGACTACGTATACAGCATCTGTAGTATGATGATGGAGGCACTGCTTGAAAAACTGGTCCTTCTGGAAGCCTGGAAGATGCCATGTCCAACTTGCATGAAAAAGGATAGATGATTCAAGCTTGGAACCATTCTGAGATTGAACCTGACAAACTGTATGTTGATTCATAATTATGCTTCAGGAAAGGAGATGTGGGACAAGCTAAGATTTGCATAAGAATGCTTAGGAATGAGCAAAAATACTTGAATGTTCAGAAAACCCATCAATCTGAAATGATCAGGGAATGGATGTTTAAGGGAATGTAAGGCAGAATATCTTTCCATTCAGAAGACATGAAAACAAAATGGTGTGAACCTTTCTGATAACTTAATTAAACAGTTGTTTATTAAGTTTGTTACCAGAATACTATAAATATGTAGTAGACTTAATCACACTTCACGATGAGATTTCCTTTAGGACTGCAGCCACCAAATCTCACCAGCATGATTTGAACCACGCAACTGAAGCAAATTCTCTAAATGAGATAAAAGGGAGAAACAGAATCTATCATTGCTGTAAAAGAAAGGGGCATATTAAAAGAGAATGCAGACGTTATACAAAGCTACAATCCATACACCGGAAAGCGATAATGGGATGAAAGTGCTAAAAGAAACGTTAAGGCTGCCTAAGGGTGGCAAAAGCAATGAGGTACAGATAAAGAAACAGTGTTTATGTCAGCAAATAAATGCTTATTTGAAATTGGAGATGGTTCTGACTTCAGAGAAAAACAGATTTTTGCTGGATAGTGGTGCATCTAGTCAATGTATCTGGCAACAAAGATGCTTTTTGCAAGCCTTACTGAATCTTACCAAGGAAAAGTTAATTTAGCAAACGGAATGTCGATAGAAAAGGCAGGATTAAACAGAAATGTCTGATGAATTATAATGAAAGCGGGAATAGAATATTCTAAGAAGCATATTTTGCACCTGAATTGGATGTTAATTATTTAAATCTGTGTTATGTTATACCATGTGGCTGCAGAAATGAGCTTAAAAATGGATTTTGCACTGTTACAAAAAACCACCAAGTAATGTCAATGGGAAAATACAATGAAGCTCATTTGCTGGAATGTATGCAACCTAAAGCAAACAGAATAGCAGGATGCATGGATCATCATCACCATCATCATCCTGCAAAATGGCATAGAAGATGTAGCACAGAAATGAGTCTGTCATCCAGAAAATAAAGAATGAGGGCTTAGCCCAGTGTTTCATGGCTGGCTGGGGAATTCTGGGAGTTGAAATCCACACATCTTGAAGTTGCTGAAGTTGAGAAACACTGGTTCAAAAGCCTGGTCCAGATTCAATGTCTTAGCTGGGCAGGAAGGCCGATAAAAGAGGTTGTTGTGGTTGTTAAGCGAGGACTTAACAAATTGTGGTTGTTAAGCGAGGACTACCTGTATGCTATGCAAATGTTCAAATCAGTGTTTCTGAACCCCAGCAACTTTAAGATGTGTGGACTTCAACTTCTAGGATTCCCCAGCCAGCATGGCTGGCTGGGGAATTCTGGGAGTTGAAGTCCAGACATCTTAAAGTTCCTGAGGTTGAGAAACACTGGCTTAGCCATTAGACTGAATGTTTGTCCTTGCAAGAAACAGAAGGAATCAAAGATGGTTATTGTTGAAAGGCAAAAATAATAAGAAGAATAAAGTTTTCTCAGACATGAGTTCAACAAGCCATCCAGCTGTTGGAAGTTATTTTTTTCTGATGTTTGTACTCCCATGCCAATCAAAATGAAAAATGGGGAAAAACCACTTTGCAACATTTGTAGACTGTCATTCACCATGTACTTGCATTTATTCCTTAACCGGTAAGACTGAACTGTTTGAGAAATTCAAACAATACTGTGCATATGTAGAAGACAAATTTGACCCTTAAGTAGATTAAGGTCTGATAACAAGGGAGAAAATTGCAACTGGGAATTTAAAAACTAAAGGCATAATATTGAAGAACAAAGGCATAAAACATGAAAAAAGGGGAAAAAACCATAGGCTGTAAATGGGTTTTCAGAACAAAGCATGATGGTTTGATGGAAAGGTACATTGTCATAAAGCTAGGTTAGTAGCAAAGGGATAGACACAAAAATATGGCAAGATTATGACGAGGTTTTTGTACTAGTAGTTAAACAGGAAGCATCAGAATTTAACTAAGTTGGAGCAATTAAATGATAAGGTAGCCTCTCTTCATGGTGATCTGAAAGAAGAGATTTACACACACCAGCCACCAAGTTTTAAACAGCCAGAGAATGAAAATACGGTATATAAATTGCAAAAATCCAAATATGGGCTAAAGCAGGTAGCCAAAGCATGGTCTAATGAATTAAATCAAAAGCTGCAAAACATGAGCTCTGAACAGCGAAATGTTGATCCATGCTCATGTACAAGAGTTAAAAATGGAAGATGTGTGTTCATTCCCTGCTATGTTGATGACTTAACTGTGGGTGCAGAAGACAAAAGAGACAGCTTGGAGACAGTGAACAATTTAAATAAAGAAGTGGAAATAAAGTATTTTTGGCTCTCAGCCACTATCTTGCAACTGAAATCAAAAGGGACAAAGCAGAGCATGCTTGCTCAATCAAAAACAAATGAGAATAGGACTAATAAAGTTTCTAGATCTCAGTGAGGCAAAAGGGCTCAAGTGCAACCATGGAAGTTGGATACATGACCAAAGGAAGAAATGAAACAATGTGGCAAGTAATGAGCAGTGTAGGACAGTTATGGAAAAGTTTCCACACATTGTAACCGCCCAGAGTCCCTCCTTGTGAGGGAGATGGGCGGTGATAAAATCTGATAAATAAATAAATAAATAAATAAATAGTGTCTGTGAGCAGACTACACTTGGCCCAGTGTTTCTCAACCTCAGCAACTTTAAAATATGCTGGCTGGGGAATTCTGGGAATTGAAGTCTGCATATCTTAAAGTTGCCGAGGTTGAGAAACACTGAGTTAGCCAGTGCATTTGGACTGCTGAGTAGAATGGCCAGTGAGTCCAAGAAGCCTGGACAACAATAAAAAGATTAGGCAGATACTTAAAAGGAAAGACGGACTTTAATTTAAAATTGCCTGTAACTAATAATCCAAATCTTGTTGGACATACAGAGACAAAACTGATAGAAAATCAGCAATAGGATACACCTTTTATGCAGTCACACTGCTTCTGGTTCAGCAAGAAACAAAGCCTCGTAGCCCATCATCTCCAGAGGCTGGGTTCTGCACTGTGGGCGGTGCACAGGGAACTCACATGGCTGCACAAAGTACTGCTCAACTGTGGAGTCCCTGGCGCTCTCCGAGCTTGGTCGTTTGCTTGCAGATGTTTCATTGCCCAACTAGGTGACATCATCAGTGCGAGGGAGGGTGGGGCAGCTTGCCCTGCCAGTGTTGGTGGGGGTGTGGTTTTTCTCCTTGGTGGTTCCTTGATTGGGGTGTTGTTTTCTGTGCACCAAATTGTTTCTTTAATGTGTAGAATAAAGGAGGGATCACCTGGTATCCTACTTTCTACCTCCATTCTGCAGCTGTTTTGTACATAAAAGGTTTAAGGCTGAAATAAAAAACAGCCACTCCTTGGATTGCCCTTGCTAATCACCCACAGTATTTTGGCAGTGGCTCTGAAAAGTTCTGTGCCAATGATTGATTGATAGGTAGGTAGGTAGGTAGATAGATGGATAGATAGATAGATAGATAGATATAGAGATAGATGGATAGAGATAGATGATAGGTAGATGATAGATAGATAGATAGATAGATAGATAGATAGATAGATAGATAGATAGATAGAGATGGATAGAGATAGATGATAGGTAGATGATAGATGATAGATGATAGATAGATGATAGATAGATAGATAGAGATAGAGATAGATGGATAGAGATAGATGATAGGTAGATGATAGATGATAGATAGAGATAGAGATAGAGAGATAGAGAGATAGATAGAGATAGAGATAGATGGATATAGATAGATGATAGGTAGATGATTGATAGATAGATAGATAGATAGATAGATAGATAGATAGATAGATAGATAGATAATAGATAGAGATAGAGAGATAGAGAGATAGATAATGTAATTTCTTGCCTGTTGTTCAAGTCTCTCCCTTTCATGTCTTGCTTGTCTTTCATCCCATTTTCATCCCGTCCCACCCCGTAACCTGTTTTTGTTATTTGGCAGTGTTTAATAAACGAACATCAACCTACAGTTTTGCTAGCTGAACTGAGTGGCAGGTGTGCTTGCTCTGATCTGGACCTAGGGTTGGACCATAGGGAGTGTGCTAGGGGCACATGGTGTCCAGCCCAGCCCAAGAATGACGAAGAGTCAGTCCATTCAAACTCCAGTTCTCTATTTGCTCACACCGTACAGACAGAATCTTGCCAGACTGAAGCTACTCTACCTAGCCGAAGGGGAGGTAACCTGGGAAGGCTCTAGGGCGGGGCCATCCTGGACCTCTTAGTCTTCCCACCATTGCCCCCCAGACTGGGCCTCCGCTTATCTCCTCCACCTCCTTGGAATGCTCTCCCTCCTTCCTGGGAACCAGAGGCACCGCCAATATCTACCACATCAACCCTTCCTTCAGAGAAACATTCCATAACACATAACTGCAAATTATCTGCAGTGATTTTCCAAAAATGAGAAGTGCAGGAAGATGCAATCTCAGCTCACAACTCACACCCGAAGTTCACAGAAAACTCAAAAGAACACGCACAATCTGCCTCTCCTTCTCATTTGAAGTTACCTGTTGTTTCCTTGGTTGCTGCATCAGGGTACTGAATGAACTAATTTTCTGAGCTTGCACAGGATCCTGGTTACCAAAGGAATTAATCTGGCAGTTTGCACACTATCTTGAAATGCTGTACAAATTAATCAAATCCCCACTGCATTTGCACGCCATGCTCACCTCCGTCAGGGTTAAATTTGATTAGATTTTAGTGGTTTCATATGCGATGTAAACACATTTTCTGGTTAGTATTTGGTTTAATAATATTATGTGGATCCAGAAAATGGGTTGATTCAATATGTAGGTTAAATGTAAGCATGAACACAGCCTTGGGTTAGTGTAAAGGCTAAAATTTTCTGCTTTAAAACCAAAATCTATACTTCTTCTAAAGAACCTTGTGGGCAGAAAGGCAGGCTATAAATAGCCTTAACAGCAACAACAACAACAACACTTTATCCACATCCAGACTTGGGGTGTGAGAACCCAGTGTAAATAAAATCTGTTCTGTACTTGTTCAAATTCTGCTGCTACTCCGTACAGGCTAATTGTAGAGAGCTTAAAAAAAAAAGCTTTGAAACAGATAAGAGAAGTTAATTAGAAGGTGCACTATGCAAAATGGGGATTCTTGCAGAGAAGCCTCCTTGAAATACACCATCCACAAACCTGACATTCCTGTAGCAAAGCCTCAGCAAGAAGAAGATATATCTATTTTAAAGATTTGATCCAATGATTGCATGATTCCAAACTGTCAGGGGGAGAAAAGGCAGATGGGCAATTATTTACACATTAAATGGCCTTTCCTATCTTGATGATATAAAGGTTAGGTAAAAGCTGATCGATCAGAGTTGACATAAACTGCAACGATGGTGGAGCGAGGAAAGGCCCAGTTGTGTTTGTGTGTGTGTGCGCAAGGGCAGTAAACTGTGCTTGGCCTTTTTGGGCTGAGAAGGGTATGGTCAGGTCAAACTGGGCTCCAACCACGTGCTTTGGATTTTAGCAGGCAAACGTGGAGGCCAATTTGCACCAATGTTTACCTTTCTTCCTCTGTTTTCAATATCTTAAGCTTTTTACATAATAGAATGTTAATCATCTTTAATCATTTTATATAAATAGCGCTGCACTGAAACAATATAATGTATCAAGACTTATAACAATACAGTAACAAGGAAAAAAGGATAATCCACCACTTGCTCTAAGGGCAACCTTAGTGATATTCACCAAGTACACCTGCATTTTCTTTTATCCTGTTTTATTCTTTATTTCCTGAGTGGTTTGAGGTTCGTTTCCCTTTGACAAGAGAGCTCTCAAGGCGGGCAAGTCCTGCCCAGCTCTTTGAACCTGAGAGCCTCTTTGTGGCTATGTGAGTTGTTATTTTTATCATCATTATTGTAGTAAGGGCTAGTTGGGCTATTACCAGCAGCCACAATTAACGGTGATACCATAGACTGATTGACTTATCTGTTTGGGTAATTGGTTTTGATGCTACTTTTGTTTTGAGACAGAGGGATGCGGTGGTGGAATGGATGTCACTCTGCCAGAACCAGAAGAAAGTACAATTATTCTGGGCACAGCTTGCACTGAATGAAATCTTGGGAAGACCAGGTTCCCAGGATGAGTTCCTGCTCATGATGTTGGGGTACTGAATGGCTGCCTCAACCAGGTGTGCCTTAACCTGTTTTGGAATGTCCTTGAACACTACTAGGCTGACCGTATTTCCTTGAGACAAAAATGGGACATTGGGATGGCAAAATGGGGCAGGGCTGGGTGACGGGCTGGATCGGCAGGCAGGAACTTCTCTGGTTTTCTCGGGTGGGGAATCTTTGGATTCCTTCGTTTGCGAGAGGCAAGGCTGGGCTGGAGAGTCTAGTGAATGGTTGTCCCCAACAAGCCGTTCCTCCTCTGGCTGTGCTTTTACATTATTTTTTTCCCGTCGTTTCAAGGCAGGAGCCAATCGGCTCACCCGTTGATCACTGCCTATCAGCTGATCCTGTTTTTTTCTTTTTAGGTTTCCCGCCGGGTTGAGCTCTGCGGCTTTTTCCCCACCGTTTCTGCCGAGTTCCCCCTCCTTCCACTCAAAGTCAGACTGCCTTCTGACAGGTTCGCGGGAACTTTCAAATTTTTAAGTAAGGTTTTTAGGAAAACGGGACAAAATGGACATTTATATTAAAATGACAGGACGGTCTGGAAATGTTAAAAAAACGGGACTGTCCCGTTCAAAACGGGACGTATGATCAGCCTATTGAACACCTTCTGGTTAGCCTTCTACAAGATATTCTTCAGTCGTATTCACACAACAGGGTTAATGAAATAACACATTTTCCGGCAGTCGATCAGTACATGGAATGATGAGCCAAGCAGATTGGTTGGGTTTGCTCACCAGGTTAAGCCACCCAATAATCAACCAAGCATAGCAAATTTTCATGTGCATTGCTATATCTTCACTCAGTGTGGTTAAGGTGTAGGTTTACCTTATCGGGGTGCAAAATAACAACCCCTAGATGGAAGTAAGAGTTAAGAGTTTTCTGTTTCTTTCTGTTGCCATCTAAGGGTCATCTGGAGGTTGCAGCTCAGACATGGTCACCTTGGTTAAGTTTGATGTCAGCCAGATGCTCTCCTTGAAAAGATTGTGAATGCTATGCTATGCTAGCCCCAGTTACAGAATTACTTCCTAAAGGAGGTGAGACTAACACACCTGATTTGGTGGGCAATCAGAACATTCCTATTTTGCTAGGCTATTCGTAGAAGAATGAGTTCTTCTACAGCTGGAGTTATTCTCTCCTCTACAAGTGAAGAACCCTCATTCACTGGTTGAGCACATGCTTCATGTGCAAGAGGTCCCAGCTTGATGTCCTGGCCTCTCTAATTTGTCAAAAAAGATAAGATAGTAGGTGATGAAAAAGGGCTTGTCCTGGGATCCTGGGGCAGCCCTGCTGTCAGGATATTGGCTTAAGTGAACAGTTCCCAGCCCTGGCAATGTCCAGATGTATGGATTTTAGCTTTCATAATTCTCAGCAGTAGCTGTAAGTAGCTTGTAAATGTTGAGAGTGAGGTCCACGCTTCTGGAATTTGCCAAGATTAGGAAACACTGTTTTAGATGGATATAGCAAGGCTTCCACCTAGGTGACCCCTAGAGGGGAGCAAAGAGTTGGAATTTTTTGTATATATTTGTTGCCATCTAATGGTCATCCTCTGAATAATTGAGAAAGACAAAGAATACCCCAGAGAAGTCAATATGTGCTTCACTGATCATAGAAAGGCCTTTGATTTCACATCAAGGTGTGGAATGTGCTTAGAAAAAGGAAATCCCAGAACATCCCATTGTCCTCATACGAAACCTTTACATAAGACAAGAAGCCACAGTATGGATAGAACATGGTGAAACAAACTGGGTTCAGGTTGGTAAAGGAGTGAAACAAGGCTATATTTTCTCTCCTTATTTATTCATGCTATATGTTGAATATAGAACTATACTGCAGATTAGCACTCACTAGAGCAGCCATGAAGGCCTTGGAAAAGATATTCAGGTGTTGTGATGTGTCTATACTGACAAAGTTTAGAGTCGTGCAAGCCATGGCATTCCCTGTGACACTCCATGGAAGCAAATGTTGGACATTGAAGAAGCAGGATAGGAAGAGTATTGACGCTTTTGAACTTTGGTGTTAGAGAAGACTCCTGAGAATACCGTGGACAGCCAAGAAAATGATGAACTGGATCATCTAACAAATCACCCCCGAGTCCTCACTCGAGGCACAAATGACCAGGCTCAAATTATCCTACTTCAGATACATGCAAAGACCCAGATCTCTGGAGAAGGCTCTAATGCTGGGTAGGTGGAAGGAAAGAGAAGAAGAGAACAGCTAGCAGCAAGGTGGGTGGACTCAGTTATAGGGGTGATGAGTGCACCCTTGGAAGGCCTGAAGTTAGGGACAGATCATCATGTAGGAAATCTACCTAAGTGTCACTAAGTTTTGACACTGACTTGATGGCACATGACCAGTTTAAAAAATGATCATCCCAACTTCTGGTAGCCCTGAGGAGCCCAAAGGAGCCCATGGAGTCAAATAGGGCAAAACTGACATTGAATGACCATAACAGGGATCCTGTTGATGGGTACAATTTGGTGTGCAGAGTACAATGACCTGGGCCACTAAAAATAAATATTTCTCTATACATAAACACATTCGGTATTAGTTCACTTGCTAGTGACTTAAATTGCCTCCAAAATATCAACCAGGGATCTCAATGGTGGTTGGATCAGTATTGAAGACACTAAAAATCATGTTCTGCTAATGTTATGTATGGTTTCATAAAATTTAACATGTCAGTGTAAAAATATTTGAAGAAGATTCCAGGTGCAACCAATGACACAATGATGTAAGGGGAGGATTGACTAGTGAATATGGAATAGGGCTATCAGATCAGGGTTCCAAAATTCACATGACCACTAGATGGCAGCAAAGAGATACAGAAGATGCCAATCCTTTGCTGCCATCTAGTGATCATCTACAGTTTTGCAGCCCAGGTTGGATAGAGCAAAGCTGTTTTGCAAAAATCCATTCTTCAAATTAATGCTTCTTCACTTTAGCAGTAGGTCCCCAGTGTGTCACCTCAGGATGACACTAGGCTGTCTGGAGTCATTTTCCTTGGTGACTGCCAGACTCACTGCCCTACCTGCCTTTTTATATTTTCAAAAAACCTTTTAATGAATGAAAAGGAGAAGCGGGCATGCCACAAAGCAAAATAGCAACCTCTGCCATCCTCTTTAATTGCAGGAATGTCTCTGAGCCCTAAAGAGGTCCCTTAAGCTTCCTTTAAAAGAATTAAATTATGAGGAGGGCTTGTTTCAAAGTGGACCACCTGAGAGGGCTGGAGACAAAAGAAAGCCAGAGGTGAAATGAGCTGGAGAGGAGGCTAACAGTGGTGTGTCTCTGTGTGTGTGTCAATGGGCATTCTGTAAGAAAGCCTACACCTTGGTGTTTATGTTTATTTTGAGAAAATGTTTTTGAAGGCCTTTTCTCATCCATTCTAGAACTGTCTGATTTTCTTGGAGTCCTTCATTGCATTTTAAATACTTCCCTGATTTTAGCAGCATGCTGAATTTCAGCTGGGATTCAGAGAAAGAAATGAAAGGCACATTGAGTTAATGAAAGTTGTGTTGCAGGTAAATGTGGGAAAGAACAGGGAAGATCCCCTTCCACTTCCACTTCCACTTTCACTTCCACCTCCCCTTCTCCATCCTTCCTTCTCCTTCTCCATCCTTCCTTCTCCTTCTCCATCCTTCCTCCCCTTCCCCTTCCCTTTCCCCTTCCCTTCCCCTTCCCCTTCCCCTTCTCCATCCTTCCTTCCCCTTCCCCTTCCCCTTCTCCATCCTTCCTTCCCCTTCTCTTTCCTTCCCCTTCTCTTTCCTTCCCCTTCCCCTTCCCCTTCTCCATCCTTCCTTCCCCTTCCCCTTCCCCTTCCCCTTCTCCATCCTTCCTTCCCCTTCTCTTTCCTTCCCCTTCTCTTTCCTTCCCCTTCCCCTTCCCCTTCCCCTTCTCCATCCTTCCTTCCCCTTCTCCATCCTTCCTTCCCCTTCTCCTTCCTTCCCCTTCCCCTTCCCCTTCCCCTTCTCCATCCTTCCTTCCCCTTCTCCATCCTTCCTTCCCCTTCTCCTTCCTTCCCCTTCCCCTTTTCCATCCTTCCTTCCCCTTCCCCTTCCCCTTCCCCTTCTCCATCCTTCCTTCCCCTTCCCCTGCCCCTTCCCCTTCTCCATCCTTCCTTCCCCTTCCCCTTCCCCTTCCCCTTCTCCATCCTTCCTTCCCCTTCCCCTTCTCCTTCCCTCCCCTCCCCTTCCCTTCCCTTCCCCTTCCCCTTCCCCTTCCCCTTCTCCATCCTTCCTTCCCCTTCCCCTTCTCCATCCTTCCTTCTCCTTCTCCATCCTTCCTTCCCCTTCTCCTTCCTTCCCCTTCCCCTTCTCTTTCCTTCCCCTTCTCCATCCTTCCTTCCCCTTCCCCTTCCCCTTCCCCTTCCCCTTCCCCTTCCCCTTCCCCTTCCCCTTCCCCTTCTCCTCCTCTTCCTCCTCCTCCTCCTCCCCCCTTCCCTTTGTCCTCTTCTCCTTCCCTCCCTCCCTCCTTCCCTCCCTCCCTTCCCCTTTTCCTCCCTCCCTCCCTCTTTTTGGGGGGGTGGGGGCAGGAGCAAATATTACTATATACCTCATAGAAAAATTATATACATTTTAGAAAGAAACCTTTGTTTTCAGTTGCCTCCCCAGAAAAAGCATGGTGGTCTCTAGTGTTGAATCCCTTTCAGGTTCTGAGGGCAGATTGAAGTCAAAACCCTCAGTGGCCCCAGTGGAGTTTTTCCAACAGAGCCAACAGCAATATGCTACATTAACTTGATCTCACTAGGATTTCCCCACAGTGGCCATCTACATACATGTTGTTGTTGTTTATTCGTTTAGTCGCTTCCGACTCTTCGTGACTTCATGGACCAGCCCACGCCAGAGCTTCCTGTCGGTCGTCAACACCCCCAGCTCCCCCAGGGACGAGTCCGTCACCTCTAGAATATCATCCATCCATCTTGCCCTTGGTCGGCCCCTCTTCCTTTTGCCTTCCACTCTCCCTAACATCAGCATCTTCTCCAGGGTGTCCTGTCTTCTCATTATGTGGCCAAAGTATTTCAGTTTTGCCTTTAATATCATTCCCTCAAGTGAGCAGTCTGGCTTGATTTCCTGGAGGATGGACTGGTTTGATCTTCTTGCAGTCCAAGGCACTCTCAGAATTTTCCTCCAACACCACAGTTCAAAAGCATCGATCTTCCTTCGCTCAGCCTTCCTTATGGTCCAGCTCTCGCAGCCATATGTTACTACAGGGAACACCATTGCTTTAACTATGCGGGCCTTTGTTGTCAGTGTGATGTCTCTGCTCTTAACTATTTTATCGAGATTTGTCATTGCTCTTCTTCCAAGGATTAAGCGTCTTCTGATTTCCTGACTGCAGTCAGCATCTGCAGTAATCTTTGCACCTAGGAATACAAAGTCTTTCACTGCTTCTACATTTTCTCCCTCTATTTGCCAGTTATCAGTCAAGCTGGTTGCCATAATCTTGGTTTTTTTGAGGTTTAGCTGCAAACCAGCTTTTGCACTTTCTTCTTTCACCTTCATCATAAGGCTCCTCAGTTCCTCTTCACTTTCAGCCATCAAAGTGGTATCATCTGCATATCTGAGATTGTTAATGTTTCTTCCAGAGATTTTAACTCCAGCCTTGGATTCTTCAAGGCCAGCTTGTCGCATGATGTGTTCTGCATACAAGTTGAATAGGTAGGGTGAGAGTATACAGCCCTGCCGTACTCCTTTCCCAATCTTAAACCAGTCTGTTGTTCCGTGGTCTGTTCTTACTGTTGCTACTTGGTCGTTATACAGATTCTTCAGGAGGCATACAAGATGACTTGGTATCCCCATACCACTAAGAACTTGCCACAATTTGTTATGGTCCACACAGTCAAAGGCTTTAGAATAGTCAATAAAACAGAAATAGATGTTTTTCTGAAACTCCCTGGCTTTTTCCATTATCCAGTGGATATTGGCAATTTGGTCTCTAGTTCCTCTGCCTTTTCTAAACCCAGCTTGTACGTCTGGCAATTCTCGCTCCATGAACTGCTGAAGTCTACCTTGCAGGATCTTGAGCATTACCTTACTGGCATGTGAAATGAGTGCCACTGTTCGATAGTTTGAACATTCTTTAGTGTTTCCCTTTTTTGGTATGGGGATATAAGTTGATTTTTTCCAGTCTGATGGCCATTCTTGTGTTTTCCAAATTTGCTGGCATATAGCATGCATTACCTTGACAGCATCATCTTGCAAGATTTTGAACAGTTCAGCTGGGATGCTGTCATCTCCTGTTGCCTTGTTATTAGCAATGCTTCTTAAGGCCCACTCAACCTCACTCTTCAGGATGTCTGGCTCTAGCTCACCGACCACACTGTCAAAGCTATCCCCGATATTGTTATCCTTCCTATACAGGTTTTCTGTATATTCTTGCCACCTTTTCTTGATCTCTTCTTCTTCTGTTAGGTCCTTGCCATCTTTGTTTTTGATCATACCCATTTTTGCCTGGAATTTACCTCCAATGTTTCTAATTTTCTGGAAGAGGTCTCTTGTCCTTCCTATTCTATTGTCTTCTTCCACTTCCGCGCATTGCTTGTTTAAAAATAATTCCTTATCTCTTCTGGCTAAACTCTGGAATTTTGCATTTAATTGGGCATATCTCCCCCTATCACTGTTGCCTTTTGCTTTCCTTCTTTCTTGGGCTACTTCTAGTGTCTCAGCAGACAGCCATTTTGCCTTCTTGGTTTTCTCTTTCTTTGGGATGTATTTTGTTGCCGCCTCCTGAACAATGCTGCCAACTTCTGTCCAGAGTTCTTCCGGGACCCTATCTACTAAGTCCAGTCCCTTAAATCTATTCTTCACCTCCACTGCATATTCCTTAGGAATATTAGTGAGCTCATATCTAGCTGATCTGTGGGTCTTCCCTAATCTCTTTAGTCTGATCCTAAATTGTGCAAGAAGAAGTTCGTGATCTGAACTACAGTCAGCTCCAGGCCTTGTTTTTACCGACTGTACAGATGTCCGCCACCTTTGGCTGCAAAGGATGTAATCAATCTGATTTCGGTGTTGTCCATCTGGTGAAGTCCATGTATAAAGCCGTCTCTTAGGTTGTTGGAAGAGAGTGTTTGTTATGCAGAGTGAATTGTCTTGGCAAAATTCTATCAGCCTGTGTCCTGCTTCGTTTTGTTCTCCCAGGCCATACTTACCTGTAATTCGAGGTGTCATTTGACTGCCCACCTTAGCATTCCAGTCTCCTGTGATGAAAATAACATCTCTTTTAGGCGTGTTGTCCAGTAGGTGCTGCAGATCCTCATAGAACTGCTCTACTTCAGCTTCTTCAGCATTTGTGGTTGGGGCGTATATTTGGATCACTGTGATGTTAGATGGCTTGCCCTGAATTCGAATTGAGATCATTCTATCATTTTTTGGGTTGTATCCAAGCACTGCTTTAGCCACTTTACTATTAATTATGAAGGCTACTCCATTTCTTCTGTGGTCCTCTTGTCCGCAGTAGTAGATCTGGTGGTCATTTGATGTGAAGTGGCCCATTCCAGTCCATTTCAGTTCACTGACGCCCAGAATGTCTATCTTTAATCTTGACATCTCACCAATAACCACATCCAATTTGCCCTGGCTCATAGATCTTACATTCCAGGTTCCGATGGTGTGTTGATCCTTAGAACATCGGATTCGCCGTTCACCACCAGCACCGTCGGCCGCTAGCCGTCCTTTCGGCTTTGAGCTAGCTGCGTCATCACGTCTGGGGCTAGTTGAGCTCATCCTCTGTTCCTCCCCAGTAGCATTTTGACCATCTTCCGACCTGGGGGTCTCATCTTCCGATGGTATACCGACATATCTCTGGTTGTACTGATCCATTTAGTTTTCACGGCAAGAATACTGAGGTGGGTTGCCATTACCTTCCCCAGGGATCGCATTTAGTCTGACCTCTCTGTCATGACCTTCCCGTCTTGGGTGGCCCTTCACGGTTTAGGTCATGGCATCATTGAGGTGCTCAAGCTCCAGCACCACGACAAGGTAACGATCCTTTGCTGAAGATCTACATACATACATATATAAAAACCCCACTTTTGTATTGTTGCAAAAAACAAAGCAAAGCCCAATGGAGCTCTTCATTTCAAAAGTTGAGTTTGACCTCAGGGCAATACGCTGTTGACTATTAGGAAGTTTCTCTTGATAAGTGAATTCATTTCTGATTGTCCAACTGTTTCCCTTGGTTTTGAGTCGGGCTTCCAGGAACATAGACTTGGGAGTGTTCTCATTCGAGCAGATTTAGGGAAATAGTAATATATCTTTAAAAATCCTCTGAAATCCTCCGTTTTAGAAGGGAATGTTACAATGAGAATTTAAACACCTTATAGAAATAGTGCTTATCATAGTATAAACTGGAGTAAGAGACTGATATTGATTTATGTATATCTTTGTTGTAGAAAGTTGGAAGTCACTCTGTAGTAGTTTGCTTTGTATTTTCACACCTTTTTAGTGACAAGTTTCATGGAAATGTTATAAAAATGGCGAACAACAATCGAGGTGGATTTTTTTTAACAAAAAGGATCTTTTAGAAAACAGTCTGTCTCTCTATAAACAAATCCCCAACAGATTGCAAGGTTTCCCTGCTAAAGCAGGCATAATGACGGACTGGATTCATAATGATCCACACTTCCATAAGCCCACTGTTTACTGGCTAGATGCTCAGGCCACATTTCCTGAAATGCCCTCGCATTTGATGAGCCTCTCATTAATGCTGCAGTGATGTTCTGGAGGAGAAGAGAAATAATTGTCAGTCCTCCAAGTCTTCATTCCTTGGATGTGGGCATGCTACTTTTTATTGTAATTCTTCCTGCATTAGGCAAAAGTGTGGGATTGCGACATTTTTACATGCCTGGGTCGTAAGTCGGGTCACCCGAATTGTTGCTGTCAATAACACACTGGGGAAAGATGGGTGAGCAAAACAGGATCATATTTATTAGGGCAAAGCCTTTGCCATCTGCCACATTCTGCTGCCCTGACGCTTCTCTCTCTCCCCCCTTCTATGGAATGGCTACGATGGGAGATCTCACGGTGGGTGGAACATTCAACTGGCTTCGATTATTTCAGAGAAATTAAGGGCTGACATGGCAGTTGGATACCAGCCACCCCAGGATGAAAGCGCAGTGAAATGAGCAGAGCCTTCCCCCCCCCCCCCCCCGGCAAAAAACAGGAGAAAGGAAACAACATGGCATATTGTTTTCAAGTTTTAAGTTTGGGAAAGCATGGCGACTTTTGAGAATTCAGGAGGAATCAAAACGAGGAATGGTAAGTGATATTTTTAAAAGGCTTGGTTTAATCTTGCATGGATGATGGAAGAATCAAGAATATCCGGCCCAGCCCAAGAATAACAAAGAGTCAGTCCATTCAAACTCCAGTTCTCTATTTGCTCACACCGTACAGACAGAATCTTGCCAGACTAAAGCTACTCTACCTAACCGAAGGGGAGGTAACCTGGGAAGGCTCTAGGGCGGGGCTATCCTGGACCTCTTAGTTTTCCCACCATTGCCTCCCGGACTGGGCCTCCACTTATCTCCTCCACCTCCTTGGAATATGCTCCCTCCTTCCTGAGAACCAGCAGCACCACCGAAATCTACCACAAAGAATGAGGAAGATTGGAGAAGGTTTGAAGAACTAAAGGGGGTGGGGGGGTGGGTGTTCATTTTAAATAAGCAACTTTAAAACAATCTATTCCAGGGTCTCTCAACCAGGGTTCCGTGTCACCCTAAGGTTTCGTGAGAGGTCACTAGGGGTTCCCTGGGAGATCATGCTTTATTTAAAAAAAAAAATTCAAATTTGGGCAACTTCACATGAAAGAGGTAAGTTTCATTATTTTTAGTTTAAGAACACTGTTAATGCATATATACAGGCCCACCCATGAAACAAATACAATAATTTTGTAACTTCTGGTCTATTATTTGAGCCTGTATGGGCAGGGGTTCCCTGAGGCCTGAAAAATATTTTAAGGGTTTCTCCAGGGTCAAAAGGTTGAGAAAGGCTGAATTCTATTCATTCATTTTAATTTTAAGAAGGAGGAAAAAAAGGGAAAATGAGGAGCATACACAAACCTGTAAACTGGATTCCATGAAACGTAAAGAAGGCTAGACTGAAAAGTTGAAAAAAGTCCTAGAAAGTGATGGCTGTTTCATTTAGTTGCCAAAGAAAGTGCGTGTTTGGGTCCATGAAGTCACCAAGTGTCAAGCTTAGCTCAAAGGGGTCTTTACCTTTTTACCTCTTACTTCATCCTCCTTCCCACAATATGGCCCCATTTGAGGAATGTGGCCTTTATGTAAAAAAAGAGAAAAATTGATCAGGGCACAAATGGGCTTTTGAAAGCCTCCACTGAATTCTGGCTGGTGTTTCTTCAAACTTCTCCAGGAAGAAATAGGACAGGGTATCTCCTCATGATGAAAGTAGCATCAAGAAAATCAGGGGTATCTTCAGGAGGGGTCAAAAAAGCCAAGGTGGAGGCTGCAACCATGTGATCAAAGACCTGCCTCTTCTTATGCGCATCACCAACATCCCCAAAGGCAATGAAACAAGTTTCTTCTGGGTATCTCTCTTCAGATTCAGTGAAGCATGAGAAGCTATTGAGGTTTGAATTGTTGGACTAAGACAGAGAGATCTTTAAACCAGTCTTCTATTTCCTGAGGTTGGAGAAGTTATGAGAAAGTTGAATAGGTTTCATGACATCCATGTGCAGTAAAAGTCTTTTCAAATGAACATCACCAATGGAAAGGGATTATCAACAATCTTTCTTCAATAATATGCCAGGAGGACCAGTTCATCTTGGAGAAGTGGTCCGTAAGACTCAAACCTTAAGCCATGCAGGGCTTTATAGGTAATAACCAGCACTTTGAACTGAACTTGGAAAAGCTTCTGGTGCTCCTAAACGATGGATATGATTCTCGTCAAATGGGACAGTCCCACTGGCAGTTAGGCAGCTGCATTTTGGGACAGAGAGAAACTTGGACAGGCTATCAAGACTGATGTCAGCCCTTCATAGTAGGCCAGGTCAAGAAAAAGACATTGCAGGACATGAGACACAGTCACTGTTGCCTCCTGCTCCAGAAATGGCTGCATCTGAACCACCACTTGCAGCCTGGACATGACTTCCTCTTGCTGTTTCACAGCAACTATGAGTCAAGGAGAACTTCCAGGTCCTGGGCCTGTTCCTTCCAATGAAGTGCAACTCTGTCAAGAATCATAGATGGTATCACACTGGATCCAGATGGTTTCTGGATAAATAACCAGTCTGTCTTGCTAGGATTTAATCTGTTTTAAAGATGTCAACAGCCTCTTGGGTCAATAACTCCATGACATCTGCTCCACCAAAGGTGGAAGCATAAACTGGATTTCATCAGAATATTGATCCCACCTTGCCATGACTGCTCCAAGCTTCAGGTATAGGAGATGGCTGAGCCCTGGGGCACCTCACACTGAAGTGGTCAAAAGCTCAACATCCTTTGCTACTATTGATTGGACCTACTTGCTCAGAAGAAAACCACTGTAAATTGGTGCCCGAACCTCAATGAGGGGGAAAAGAAATCAAAATGTCTTCTATATCTGCTTCAAGTATGTGTAACCAGTAGAGTATTCCCCACTAGCACTGTATGTATGTCTAAACTATACTCATTCTGATGTATAAAAG